>NW_006920878.1:344989-377433 GCF_000417875.1 Pseudozyma flocculosa PF-1
ATCGGTGGTGGGAGGCGTGAAGAAAGGGGGGAAGGGTGCTGGACCTGCCGCGTTCGTTCTCGATACTGGTGAAAGGGAAACCAAGAGCGCCGTACCCGGTTGCCCCGTTCGTTGAGGGTATCCTGGCGAGCCGACGGTGCTGCGGCAGGGAGCGGAGGATGGTGATGGAAGGAAGGGCAGAAGACGAGGGAGGGGGTGAGGGCGAGGGAGGCCTGGTGGGGCATGGCACACCGCCCGCCCGCGTCCCCCGCCCCAAAAAGCCAGCGGGCGCGTGCGTTGGACGGCTTTCAGCGGCCACCGCCTGCTCGTCCAAAAAGCCCAAACGGCGGGCCAACCGAAGGCCTGGCCAAAATTGCGGGGTAGCCGAATCACAAACGAGCGTCATTCGTCGACCGAGCGAGCGAACGGCACCTCTTTCTCCCTCGCGACCCGACCTGCCGCCTCGCAAGCTGACCTCTTTTTCGCAGCCATGGTCGTCATCGACTATCGCCAAACCGGCAGGGATGTGTGTGCAATTCCATCAGAATGTAGAGCGTGCGGCGTGAGAGGGCGTTTGCAGAGAGCGACAGAGCGACAGAGGAGAGAGCGGAGCACCACGAGTGGGCAAGAAAACGAGGGCAGGCGGGATGAAAGACGCCCAGCGGGCGCGACGTGGCCGATTATCGGCGGCCGCCAGTGACGCGGACAAAGATGCGGAAGAGCGACACCTGCGGTTCAAGCAAGAGCAGGTCAGCGGAGCAAGGGGGGAAAGAAGTCGAGGTCAGCAAACCACCCCATGATGCACCGCCGCAACAACACCTGCAGCAGCCACGCTCCTGCACTCACCGTCAAGACGATCAGGTATGCCAGCAGACTGACAAACACCAGCCCAATCAGCGCGCCCTGCAGCCGGCAGAGGTAGGGCTTCTTGGACATGTCGAGCAGCGGCTGCGGGTCCCGGTTGTTGGACCCTCCAAATGGGTTGCCGAAGCTGACGCACACCAGCGTCGACGTAAAGTAGTTGTCGAACGCCAGCGACAGCTCGGCCGACCAGAAGCAGATAAAGATGAGCTCAATGATCGTGTAGAAGAGCTTGGACTGCACCGTCCAGAGCCCAATCGGGCGGCCAAAGTACTCGATCCAGATCTGGAACGCAATGTGGACCAGCGTCAGCGGCGCAAAGACGATGGCCACCACGGGCGACGAGCCCACGGCGTCCGTCGCCTGCTGCTCGTGCAGCGTCTGGAACAGCTCAATGGCCACCGCCAGCGTCGCCGTCGTGAAGCTGATGTTGAGGAAGCGGAAGAGCAGCGGGACGAAGGGGTTGTGGATGAGGAAGTTCTTCCACCACTCGAGCCACGCACGCCGCCGCCGCCGCGACGACCGCCCCGTGTCGGTGCGCGGAAAGTATCCCGTGCCGTTGGGCCGGAAGCGGTACCCGTCGATCTCGATCGAGTGGCCGCCGCCGCGCTCCTCTGGCTTCCACGGCGACGCCCAGCCTGGCGTGGCGGGCTGGTGCACCGTGTAGACGTCCGGGTGCTCCATCCGCGCCTTGAACGACATGGTCGGGTACTCTTTCTCGTCGAGCTGCTGCTGCTGCTGCCGCTGCTGGTTCTGCTGCTTCTCGAGATCGACGTCGCTATTCTGATGCCCGTCTTGGTCGCCGTCGCTGTTGCCGTCGTCGTCGCTGTACCGCTTCGGCTGTCGCTGTTGCTGGTGCTGCTGCTGCTGGTCGCCGGGCCTCTGGCCTTCGCCGCTGGGTGTGAGGGTGCGCTCGGCCGACTGCGACGAGTGTCGCTTCTCAAAGTACGAGGGACGCTGGCCGCCGTGCCTCCAATTGAGCAGCCCGCTCTCGCCCAGTCCCGCGGCTGCCCCGGCGCCCGAATTGGCGGCGAGACCGTCGTCAAAGAACCTGCCCCTCCGCCCGCCGTCGTCGTCGCCGTCGTCGGACTCGTAGTCGCTTCCCACCGAGTCCTCGCGCGACGAGTTGGTGCGCTTCTTTTTGGGCGGCTTGGCCTTGGGCCCCGAGCCGGAGCGCTGAGGCGTTGGTTTCCCCCTGGCTGTGTCCTTGTCCGCAGTAGTGCCGTGGGCGGGAGGAGCGGCAGCACCGTTGGCCTCTGCGTTTTCCTTGAGGCGCTGGTGGTGGAACGACATCTTGAGGTGATGCTCATGCAGGCGAGTGCGGTACTTTTGCGGCAGGGTGAAGGTCCACCAGCGTTCGGGCGAGTCGAGCGCAGCCTCGCCGGGCTCCTCGGTGATGGTATGCGTGGCGGTGCCGGGTGCGCTGGGCCAGGTATTTGTGGCCTCGGCGGTGGCCCCGTCGGTGGGTTCGTGTGCTGGCTCTGGACTGGGCGCCGTGACGGCCTGGCCGCTGGCATCGAGGCGGGGTGCGGGCTTCGTGGTAGGCGAAGGGGCGAGGGCGCGATCTGCGGTGGCATTGCTGGCGCTGTTGATGCTGCTGCCGCCGTTTGCGTTGTTGCGCGATGCGGTGGTCGAGGTGATGTTGCTCGAAGTGGGCGAGAGGGGTGGGCTAGGGGATTCGTCTCTGGCCCACGAGGGGATGGTGACGACTGGCCTGTTCCAGCCCCTTGTCGACGAGGCCCTGTACGAGGAGCCGGGGCTGGGGTTGGCTAGCCTGTTGATCCTGCTGCTGGGGTTCATCCTGGGCGACGTGGTGCGGGTGTTGTTGGACTCTGTGGACGGGCGTACGGTCGAGGCCGAGGATGCGCCGTTTTCCCTGCGCTGCTGCTGCTGCTGGCGCTGAGAGCGCGTGCGCTGTGATGATGGCGAGCGGAGGTGTTCGAAGCCGGGAGCGCCAAGGGAGACGGAGGCCACCTTGGGTGAGCTGGTGGGTGGTGTTTGTGCCGAGGGCGGGTGGTCGCTGTTGGAGTGACCGTTTGAGCTCGATAGGCGTTCGCGGTGGAGGGAAGGGCTTGCGAGGAGGCTCTGTTCGTCGAACTGGACCGAAGGGAGTGCCGAGGTGCTGGCGCGCGCGGTGGAAGATGAAGCAGAGGAGGCGGGAAGATGTGCGCTGTTGCGGAGGGCGGACGGGGGTGGTGAGAGCGAGGGATGTGTGGTGTCTGCTGGTAGCGGTGGCTGCGGCTGCTGCTGCGCGGGTAATGGTGATGCGTGCGACATTGCTGGCGCGCGATCTGAATTGGTCGAGGTGAGGAGCAAGGACGTGGGCGATGCAAGCCGGCGGATGTGTTTTTCTCGTCGTTGCCAGGAGGTGGTGGGGAGGGCAAGGGGTGCAGTGCGAGTCTGGCGTTGGATGGGCGGGGTGTTGCGTGCGAGGGCGATGTGAGCGCAGTGGCAGCAGTGACAGTGGTGGCAGGTAAGTCCCTCGACGGTGTTGGTAGAGAGAGGCTGGGCTTGGCGGGGAGGATGGTGGTGGTGATAGTGACGAGGTGATGGTGACGATGGCGAAGGCGGGGCGGGGCGGGGGCAAGGCCGGCGTACGTGTACGTATTCCCTCTAGCCTGCTGTACCGGTGGCAGCCTATGACGGTGGTGTCGGTTGGGCTGGCGGCCCTGCGCTGCCTGCCAGCTGGTTGGAAGCGAGGGGCGAGATGCAGGCCTGCTTTTTTCCAGTGTGCTTGGCGCAGAGAAGCCCCGTCTTAGCTTGCTGGGCTGTCGGTCTTGCTTGGCCTCGAGGCTCGAGGCAGGCAGGCCTGGACCCCGACAGCCAACGCGCCGCCTGCCTGCCCCGTCTGGCGTGCCTCGAGGTTGGTGGCCGGGGGGGTCCAAATTTGGGAATCCAGCCAGCAGGCCAGCCAGGCCAGGCCAGGCTTGGCTTCTGCTTTTCGGAGCGCGTCACTTTTCCGCGTTCCGCGCTCGACAGCTTTGTCCGTCGGACGGCAATTTTGGATCTTCCAGACGCCGCTTCTTGGTGCCCTCGATCTTGTGGTCCTCCGCTCCTTCCTCCCGCAGTCGACCCTGCCTCTGGACTGGACCATGACTTCGCAGCCTCTGCCGTCGACGGCCAGCGCGCCACGGCCAGGACCATCACAGCGTCGTCGCGCACCAGCAACAACACCGCCACCGCCATCCACCCACCATGCCACAAATCGACCCAACATCCACCAACACGTCTCCTACCTCTCGCCCACCCAGACCGACTCGCCCTACCCGCCCCTCCCCGCTTCCCTCTCCCTCCTGCCCCGCACCACCCAGCATGACGCGCCCGCATTCCTCCCCATCCTAGCCGCACCCGCCTACGCCCCTCTCGACGCCTGGCACCACGTCATGGACGACCTCATCCGCCACCCGGAACGCAACTCGTCCAACATCCTCCGCGCAGACATCCTCGAGCAGCAAACCTGCGATTCCACCAGCAGCAACGACGCTGACATCGACGGCTATCGTCCCATCAAGCGCATCCGACGCAGCATCCTCCCGCGCAGGCCCGGCCTCGACTGGGAGATGCACCAGGAGTGCACCCTCTACCACCGCACCGACCCCCTCGACGCCTCGTCCATTCGCGAGGCCGTCGTTGTATACACGCCCATCGCATCTCCGCAGGCAAGACAGCGCTTTTCAGAAGGCTGGATCGACGACCCCACCCGTCGCCTCTCGTTTCCCAGCCACGAGGAGCAGATCCCCTTTTACCACCCAAAGGTGCGAGCCATCGCCTTCCGCTACTTTGTCTCGCAACCGCAGCCGCAGTCGCAGCATGACGGTGCCGAAGCTGCTGCCTCTTCCCACGACGACGACGCCGAACGGTCGCTCCCCATATTTGGCACGCACAGCATCGCCCTCGTCCCCTTTGGCCCGGACCAGTCCGCCGCGCTGCCACCGACGCACCGCCTGGCGCGGATATCGCTGCACCTCGTCACCACGCTCCACACCCACACCTGGGGCCGCACCCACAACTACGTCAAGCGCGTCCACCACGACGTCGTCGTGCCGCGCGAGGCCTTCCAGGACCTCTACCTCCAGCTCAAGGCACGCCACGCCTCGCACCTCATCGCCACCTGGGCCGAGCGCACCGACCCGTCCAAGCACGTATTCGAGGACCTCGGCATCGCCGCCTTTCTCATCCTCCTCTGGCGCAAGTGGTGGGGTGACGCTACCACAGGTCCGCCCGGCGGGTTCGTCGACGTCGGATGTGGCAACGGCCTGCTCGTCTGGATCCTCAACCAGGAAGGGTTCCAGGGGCACGGGTTCGACCTGCGCGCCAGGCGCAGCTGGGCAACGTACGGCGACGGAGCCGATCTGAGGGAGCACAAGTTCCATGTGCCCCGCTTTGTGGCGCGGCGACTTGAGCGGGCCGGCGAGGGCGAGGACGAGGGCAAGACCGAGCCGGCGTCGACAGCAGAAGCGGTAAACGGCGACGAGGGCGATGGCGACGACGACGACGACGAGGCAGTGGCGAACCTCTTCCCACCGCACTGTTTCCTGATCGGCAACCACGCCGACGAGTTGACACCGTGGCTGCCGCTCCTCTCGACCTCTCTGGGTCTAACGACGGGGTGTAGCGGGTTCATCAACATACCGTGCTGTCCCTTTATGCTGGGCGGGGACAAGTTCACTTCGATGCGCTACATTCCCATCGAGCGCGACGACATCGTCCCGCTCCTCTTTCCCCACCATCCCTCCTCTTCGTCGCTGTCGGAAGAGGAGGAGAAGAGGGTGGAAGAGACGGTGACGGCCATGCAACGCGGACCCACATCGACGGAAGGCGGCGAATCGAGAAATGGGGCCTACCTCTCCTACCTCTCCCACCTCCACGTCAACCTCGGTTGGACAATGGAAAAAGAGGCACTCAGGATCCCCTCGACCAAGAATTGGTGCATCGTCGGTCGAAACCTCTTTCTCGACTCAGTCGACGACGTCGAGCATCGGCGTCGGATGAGGACCGAGTTGAGAAAACGGTGCATCGACGCCGTCTCGGCCACGACGACGTCTTGGTCGCCCCGCGTCGGCATCTAGTAATCTCCACGCCTCTCCACATCACACCATACCTCCGCTAGTCTCTCCGCCCGAAAGCAAGGCACGGCGGGACGATGGCAATCCCGACCACGATGGGGCGTTGATAAGCGGATTCCCCCAACTGATCTCGACCGACTGATCGACCGACCGACTGGCTGGCTACTCCGAGTGCCATCCGTATCGGATAAAGGCGTCCACCGTCGCCGTATTGGCCTCGAGGAAGCCTTCGAGGAGCGAGCGCGCCTCCATGTAAGCCCACAGCTTGAGCATCGGCATCGCCGATCCCGCACCGGACCCCTCGGACGGCGCAATCTTGGGTCCCTCGTGCTTGGAAATCTGCCGTCCCAGCGATCGCAGGATCGGCAGCGCCGACTTGAACAGCTGTAGGCGGGCAACGCGAGGGCCGACATAGAGCAGAGGAGGGCGGAGGGGGGGAAAGACGGCAAGGAGGGATGACTCAGTACGGTGGCGGAAATGCAAGCAAAACCCGCGACGACCGACGACCGACGACCGACTCAACTCACGTCCATGTTGGGGTCGAGCTGCCTGCCGATGCCCTCGAGCAGCAGGATGCTAATGACGGTGTTGACAAAGTCGGCTTCCATCTTGACGTGGTGGTTGCGCACCGCCAGCAGCACCTCGTTGAGCACGTCGCTGATCTTGATCTTGGCCAGGCTGAACGTCTTGCTCTTGACGCTCAGGATGAGGTCCTGCATCTTGAGCGCGAACCCTTCCTCGTCAATCACCATGTCCGGCGACCGGCACCGCTCCACCATCAGGTGGCCCGCCAGCGCACCGTCAAACTCGGCCACGGCCGAGAACAGGTCGAGGAAGTTGCGCCGGTTCTGCGGCGTCAGCTCCACCGTCAGGCCGGCGTCCAAGAAGACGAGCTCGGGCTGGTAGCCCTGCAAGTCGAGCCGGTCCAGCTCGTCGAGCCACGCGTCGTGGTCGTGCCGCAGCGAGTGCAGCTTGGCCACCACCGACTCCTCAGCCCGGTCGTCGGCCGGCGGCGGCGCCTTGGCGTGGCCCGGCGCGTAGTCCGAGTCGAACTTGGACAGCACCCGCGCCAGCAGGTCCTTGAGGAGCGACTGCGTCGTCGGGCGGTAGAACTTGATCATGATGTTGCCCGGATGCAGGTCGGCGTGGGTGAAGTTGTCGATCAGCAGCATGTTCTGTGTGAAAAATGGGGCAGCCGGGCAGTTCGGGCCACGGCAAGAGGGGTTTTCGAGGACAATCAGCGATCCAGGTTCAATCCGACGGACAAGGAACAGTGCGCCCGCGCTCGAGCCCAGGCTGTCCTGGCTCGACCCGGCTCGACCCGGCTCGGGCCGACCGTCTACTCACCAGGAACGCATCGAGGCCGAGGTTGGCGATGCGATGATCGAAGCCGGCGCCTCCGTTGTTCAAAAAGTGCTTGAGCGGCAGCGCCTCCTCGAACTCCTCGATAAGCACCTGCTTGGTCGAGAAGCGCATCAGCGGCCGCGGGAAGCTGATGGCGCTCCTGCGACTGCTGAAGGCCTTTTCGAACCGGTCGAGGTTCTTGGCCTCGTTGCGCAGGTCGAGCTGCGAAAACATCATGTCGGCGAAGACGTCGACCTCTTCGGGGAACGACAGCCACTCGGCGCCCGGAATCAGGTTGACCAGGTTGGCAAAGAAGCGCATAATCTTGATGTCGCGCGCGATCGTCTTTTCGACGCGCGGGTGGAGGATCTTGATGGCGACGGCGGCGGTGGGCACGGCGGGCGGCGCCTCCTCCTCCTCGTAGGTCAGCGCCAACGTCTTGGACAGCTTCTGCCTCCGCTCGCTCTTGGATGTCCGCTTCTTGGGATCCAGGTAGGTCGGCGGCAGCAGGTCCGGCTTCAGCGTCGCCTTGTACACCTGTGCCACCGCGCCGATGCCCATGGGCTCGTGGCCAAACTCTTCAAAGATCTCGTCGAATCGGCGGCGGAAGACACGCTCGATGACGCGCTTCGTGTAGCGGAACGAGTGCGGCTTGCCGTTGGAGTGGAGCCGGCCGAGGCGCTTGCAGAGCTCGTCTGGGAACAAATCCTGCCTCGACCCCGCCCACTGGGCGAGCTTGATGAACGTCGGACCGGCGCGCTCCATCTGCTTGACCAGGAAGCCGTACCACCACAGAGCGCCCCATCGCTCCCCCTCTTCACGCTTGCTCACCCGGCGGCCCCTTCGCCTGCCCCCCTCGCGGCGGTGTCCGACCATGAGCATGGGTGCGGTGAGGATGACGGGCAGGAAGAGGACCACGAGCACAATGAAGCGCTTGGCGGTGCCCAGCGGCTCGATGATGTAGGCGTGGATGGCGTTGCCGGTGCGGAAGAGGAAGCGGACGACGACATTTCGCCGGCGCGGCTTTAACCCTTCGTCCATGAACTGGTGCTGATCTTGGCCGTCCGCGCCGTCCCCATCGCCTTCGTCATCATCATCGTCGACGGGCGGTGCGAAGCCGCCGTGCTTGTCGCTGTCGGCAGGATCGGACGTCGAGTCCGCAAAGAGGGTGGGGTGGGTGAGGAAGATTCCGTAGAGCGCCAGCGCTGCGGCGGCAGCAGCTGCGGCCGAGCCAGTCAAGACGCGGCTGCCACTGCCGTCAGTAGAGCTGTGAGAGTTGGAGGAGCCGGAAGGAGATGGCGAAGTAGGCGTTCGTGCTGACGTCGAATAGCTAGCGCGAGACGCTAGCGGTGCAAGCTCGCGTAAAGTCGGAGTGCGGCGGGATGGCGGTCTGCTACTTGTCGAGCAGCTCGACGAGAAGAAGGCGTGCGGGGTCGCTCCTGAAGAGAGGCTGGCGGACGGTACGACGAGGTTCGAGAAGGCAGGACGTGGTGACGCTGCGGTGCTTATCAACCGGGAAACGCTCGTCCGCGAGGAGAGGGTCAAGCCTGAGCCGGCTAGAAAGGTTCGCCGACATGACCTCGACAAGAGGCGCTGCGTGGCCATCATGCTGGTGTGGTCGCGTCAAGCAGTGAGCCGGGGTCGGTGTTGGCGACCAGAAAGGGCGTCGATTCGGGTCCGTACGTCGTCGGTCGAAGCCCGTCGCTGGTGGACGCAGCCGGCAGACGCAGTCGCAGTCGCCGTCACGGTCGCGTGCCGTGCTCCTCGAGCGCTGGCGGTGGGGCTGTAGGGGATGGCGGGAGGGAAGGCAGCGGGTAGCGGACGGCCCCAAAGAGGATCAGAGTGGCGGTGGTGATGGTGCTGACGATGTTCGGGAATGCCGCCGTCGCTGTTGTCGACAAAGACAAAGACGACGGAAGGGCCGACGTGCCTGATGATGAACCCTTGCTTGCCGTGCCTTGCCTTGCCGTCCCTTGCCTCTTGGCTGGCTGGGCCAGTGGCTGCCTTCGAAGGCCTCTCTGCCTGGCTGTGAAAGCTCGCTCAGCAAGCCAGGCCACACACAGACGCCCGCCCATGCCAGCTCGGGCCAGGCCTGGCCTGGCATGACGTACGCTGCAGGCGCCTCCAGCCTGTCGTAGAGGTGGAGCCGGAACGGGCCGTCGCCGATGCCGATTGGAAAGTTGTTTCGGAGCCTTGCCGATGTCGAAAGTCGGCCCGATCGAGCTGCCAGGGGATCGCCAGGGGGCCGCTGGTGTTGGTCTCGGGCCGCCTCCGCCTTTTTGGGATGGGCGTTGGACCCCTTTGTTCCAGGGCCTGGCTGGGCTAGGCTGGGCTGAGCTGGCGTCGCCGCTTCGGCCTGTGGTGATCCTGTCCCTTCTGCTTGCTTCATCTTCCGTCGAGCATCGTCGCGCACCTCTTTCTTCTCCTCTTTGCTCGCCACTCGACCCAGCGTTGCGCTCCTTGTCCACCGAGGCCATCAGGCTTGGCCGCTGCCGACCGCCCACATCGGAACCTTGCCGGTCCGGCGCCGCTTTCAACCCACCAGCGGCACTTGCTCATCCGAAGACGAGTCAACAACACCTCGGGACGTCACTCGCCGCCGTCGATTATCGCCTCAGCATCGCCTTCGCTCCGTCTCCCTCGCTCTCTTTCAACAGATAGAACTGCAGCCGCCTCTCGGGCCGTATAGGGCATCCGTCTCTGAGCTGCTTGGACGCCCGACAGGCTGGCCCGATTCGCTCTACCTACGTACGACTTGGCCCCTGCAAGAGCAGCTCGGACCTCCTCCCGCCGGACGATCTACAGGAGCGAATCTCCTCTCCTTGGCCATTAATTGTCACTCTGCCACGCGCCCACTGCTCGGCGCTAGATCAGCCCCTGCCCGTTCCCCGAACACCCACTCTCTCGGACCACCGACCCAACTGCACGACGCACAGGCGGGCCCATGTCGGAGCGAAATGGGTGGCCCACGCACGCCAGCCCAAGCTCGTTGCCCTCGTCACCCCTGCAATCGTTCCGCAAGCCCGCCTCGGCATCGCCGCTGATGCCTCCAGCATCCATCGCACCAACAAGGGCCGCCTCTGCATCACAACCTCACCAGCATATACGGCCACAGCCGCAGCCGCAGCCACAGCCGCAGCCACCACCACAACCGCACCAGCGGCAAGGATCCGACGGCGGTGGTTACAGTTACTCCTTTCACCCAACCCAGAGCACGGTCCGCCGCTGGTCGGCTCATCAGACCGGCTCCGTCGCAAACCCTGACTCGAGCACCTCGACCAGCACCGCCAGCAACGCTCACCATCACCTCGACACACGCAACCCTAGCCCGCCGCTTCGCATCCGTGGCCCTCTTGGCTCACGATCCTCGACACCCACGCCATCGCATCCTACGCCAAAGAGCCCTGCGACGTCCGAACCTCCTTCCTCGCCACTGCCAGGCAAGATGCGGCATGGTGCCGATTCCATCACGCAGACGGACGGCACTGGGGTCGGCGCGAGCAGCAGCAGCAGCAGCAGCAGCAGTCGCGCTAACGGCCAGGGCAGCAGGAGCCCTGTACCGTCGGATGGCGTCCATCGCAGCAAGAGCACCGCCGCCGTCGTGGGTCGGATGGCCGACACGGCGGGCCAGCGGTCCATCACCCACGTCGGCCGGAGCGCCTCGACCGCCGCCCTGTCGCCGACGCCCTCGCCACCGCGCACCGGCGCATCTGGCGGCAACGGCCACCTCGCTCACTACACGCTCGGCGACTGCCTGGGCCGCGGGGCGTTTGGTTCCGTCTTTCGCGGCCTCAATTGGATGACGGGCGAGACGGTGGCCGTCAAGCAGATCCAGCTCGGCAACATCCCAAAGTCGGAGCTCGGCGAGATCATGTCCGAGATCGACCTGCTCAAGAACCTCAACCACGCCAACATCGTAAAGTACAAGGGCAGCGAAAAGACCAAGGACTACCTCTACATCATCCTCGAGTACTGCGAAAACGGCTCGCTCCACGGCATCCTCCGCCGCTTTGGCAAGTTCCCCGAGGGCCTCGTCGGCGTCTACATCTCCCAAGTGCTCGACGGCCTCCTCTACCTCCACGAGCAGGGCGTGATCCACCGCGATATCAAGGGCGCCAATATCCTGACCAACAAGGACGGATCGGTCAAGCTGGCCGACTTTGGCGTCGCCACCAAGACGGGCGCGATGAACGACTATGCCGTGGTGGGCAGCCCGTACTGGATGGCGCCCGAGGTCATTGACCAGAGCGGTGCCACGACGGCGAGCGACATCTGGAGCGTTGGCTGCGTCGTCGTCGAGCTGCTCGAGGGCAAACCGCCCTACCACTTCCTGGCGCCCATGCCCGCCCTCTTCCGCATCGTCCAGGACGACTACCCGCCCATGCCCGAGGGCGCCTCGCCCATCGTCAAGGACTTCCTGCTGCACTGCTTCCAGAAGGACGTCAACCTGCGCGTCTCGGCACGCAAGCTGCTCAAGCACCCCTGGATGGTGGCGGCGCGCAGGCAGCTCGATCAGATGAAGAGCGGCGGCTCGCTGCGGGCCGCAGGCACCACCGCCGGCGCCACGGTCCACGACGAGGCGGTCAAGAGCGTCCGCGAGTGGAACGAGGCGCTCCAAGAGCCAATGGTGGGCCACCAGAGCAACCACGGCGGCGGAGGATTCAACAACGCCGCCGGCAGCACTGGCAGCAGCCCCAATCCGAACCAGCACCTCGGCAAGGGAGGCTCGCCCCGCATCAACGATGCCGCCACGGTCCGGCCTCCCGCTCACAACAAGCTGCGCCGCGTGTCGGCTATGGCCCCCGTTGGACACTCCCAGGACGGCGCCACGGCACGTCCCGGCTTGCTGAAGCCCAAGGCCGGAATGCGACCCACCCTACCCGCCGACTTTGGGGTGCAGGATAGCGAACCCAGCCCTGCCGTAGCTGCTGCACGGAAGCCGCTCGAGCTCAACACGGCGGCCGCCGCCGCCGCCAGAGAGCCGCCCAGCTCGCCGACTACGAAGCTGCCTCTCGCCGGGGCCGCACCGGCGCCGTCGCTCATGGATCAGCGTTCCAAGCTCGTCGATCTGCAGAGGCCCGAGGAGGACACCGACAACTGGGATGACGATTTCGAGGAGGGCATCACAACGACCAAGATAGCTGCGCTCGAGAGGAGCGCTCCGATCGACGACGGACACGCTCGGAAGAGGGATGATGCGCCTGGAGCCGCCCCGGAACGCTCGACCGCCGCTGCGGGCGGCGACGATCGGCGCGGTGGGGCGCATGCCGACTACGATCAGCAGACGATCCGACCGTCGCCTTTGCTGCGAAGCGTCAGCTCGCTGCCGCAGGTCGGTGCGCCCAGGCAACAACCGCCCGCCTCAGCCTCGACCCCGCTGCCCCCTCCAAGCCCGTCTGCCTCTGATTCGTCGAAACCGGATGGAGGCAGCAGCGTCGAAGACTACTCGGACCTCATCGAGGAGGCGGACGAGTCGCATCTCAACGCTCGGATCCAGAACCTCAAGCTACAGAACAGCGTCGGCAAGCGGCTCTTCCACCCCGACGACCTGAAGCGTTTGTCGCGTCCCGAAGACGAGCGCTGGGCGCTCGGCCTGACCACCGATGAGGCCGGACCGCCGCATCTCCGGAGCGAGGCGTCGCCGCAGTCGACCACCGTCATCAGACCCATCAGTCCGACGGCGTCGCGCGCCAACTCGCTGAGGGCGGGCAAGGATGACAAGTGGAAGGAGATGCGCCAGGCGCTGGGCAAGTACGCCGAAGAGGGCGGCGACGAGGACTACTCGGACGTGTTTGGCAAGGCCTTTTCGGGGGCATTAGGGGGACGGCTGAGCCTTCCCGACCCGCAGGGCCCGCTGCAACTGACGACGCGCCTGTCACAGCGGTCTTGGCTGGGCGACGACCGGGACGACGAGGACGACCCCTTTGCCGAGATCGACGAGGACCTCGACGCCGAGGCCGACATGGAGGCCAACGTGGCCAGGGACAAGCACGCCCGCATGTGCACCTACGTGTCTGACCTGGTCGATTCGCTCAGCCCGGACGCGCCCGATCGGGAGCTGCTGCGCGCCTGCGAGCAGATCGACGAGGTGCTGACCGACATGCCCGAGATGAAGATGCAGCTGCTCGGTTGCCACGGCGCGCTGGCGCTCATCCAGCTGCTCGAGATCGCCACCGAGACTGAGCTGGTGACGAGGCTGCTGGGCATCCTCAACCTCATCATCTTCGACGATCCCGAGGCCCAGGAGAACCTGTGCCTGATCGGGGCGATCCCCGTCGTCATCAACTTTACCACAAAGAAGTGGTCGCACGAGCTGCGCCTCGAGGCGGCCCACTTTGTGTTTGCCATGTGCTCGACGTCGCGGCTGACGCTGCAGTTCGTGCTGAGCTGCCGCGGGCTGCGGACGCTCGTCGACCTCATCGACGAGGACTACGCCGATCGCAAGGACCTGGTGTGGATCGGCGTCGGCTGCGTGTCGAGCGTGCTCGAGCTGCAGAGCCCGGCGTCGCGCACCGACTTCTGCCGGATGCTGGCTCAGGATGGCCTGCTGGAGCCGCTGTCGACGGCGCTGCTCAGCGTCGTCCGCGATGCCGAGGACCCGTACGCCCAGCAGGCGCAGGCCCACATCCTGCAGACGTTCCTCATCTTCTCTCAGTCCGATGGCTGGCTCAAAAAGAGCCTCGCCACCCGCAGCGTGCTGCGCAAGCTGCTGCAGGCGACGCAGATGCTCGGGCCCGAGCCGCTGATCCAGATGCTCAAGATCCTCAAGAACCTCACCATGAACCCGGCCACGCTCGACGAGATCCAGAACGCCAACACCATCGAGATCCTCGTGCGCATCCTGGCCGAGCACCACGGCGGCGCGCACGGTACCGAGATGTCGAACCAGGTGCTCAACGCGATGTACAACCTGTGCCGCCTGAGCAAGTCGCGCCAGGAGGAGGCGGCCGAGTCGGGCATCATCCCGCAGCTGCTGCGCGTGGCCCAGACCAAGTCGCCGCTCAAGCAGTTTGCGCTGCCGATCCTCTGCGACCTGGCGCACACGGGCAAGGGGACGCGCCAGCTGCTCTGGCAGCACCGCGCGCTGCATTTCTACGTCGGCCTGCTCGAGGACCCGTACTGGCAGGTGTCGGCGCTCGACTCGATCCACGTCTGGCTGCAGGACGAGACGCACCGGGTCGAAGAGGTGCTGCTGCAGCCTTCGTCGGTCGACTCGCTCCTCTGCCTCTTTGCCACGTCCAAGGCCAACTCGTTCGAAAACCTGCTCGAGCCGTACCTCAAAATCTGCCGGCTATCGACGGCCATCACGATCGCCATGGGCAAGAACTCGGCCTTCCTGCGCAAGCTCGTCGACCGTCTCAAGCACCCAAAGGCCGTGGTGCGCCTCAACCTGCTCAGGCTGACAAAAATGGTCTGCGACGTGCATCCGGACCGCGGCACGCTGATCCAGCAGTTCAGCCTGTACGAGGTGAGTTGCGGCGCGGCGCGGCGGCGCAGCTGCTGTAGACGGATGCTGATGTGACTGACGACGAGACTGACCATGTTCGATTCGCTTCCTGCGCGTGACTCCCTTTCACCCGTCCCGGCTCTGCCCTCGTCCAGATTATCGACCAGCTCAGCAAGCACGATGGCGCCGTCCTGGTCCGCGAGCTCGCGCGCGACATCCTCTCGCAGCGCTACATGCAGGCCGAGCCGCGCACGGTACGCAGGACGATGTCGGACGTCGGCAGCAGCACCATCGGCAGCAGCAGCCCGGCTGTGCAGCCGATTCCGGACCAGCGGCCCGGCGCCACCGGCCTCGGTGGGCTCAACGGCGGTGCCGAAGTGCCTGCGCGAGTCCGTCCCGGGCGACGCCCGCAGCAACAGCTCGAAGACCACCAGCATCAGGTGCAGGCGGCGCCGCAGCAGCGTCGCTCACCCTCGGTGCAGCAGGGCGGCTTCGCGCTGGACCACGGCTCTCCGCGGGCGCGCCGGCGACTGCCGCTGCCCGAGATTCTCGACGCTGATGCCTGGAAGCAGCTATCGTCGAGCAGCGCGCCGGACGGGCAGGAGAATGATCGACAGGGCCTTGCAGCCGGTCAGAGGAGGGCTGCACTCCGAGACCGGTCCGTCAGTCCAAACATCGGCGCGGCTACGGGCGTTGGCGCCGGACGGGTGGGCCCGCGCAGCCTGATCGAGACGTTTTCGCCCCCGTCGCCTCTGCCGCAGCAGCAACAGCATCAGCAAGGAGCGACGACGGTGACGGCGTCATCTGATCAGGCAGAGTCACGGCCGCACGGTGGGCGTCCAGCAACGAGCCCGACTGCCACCTCGCGCGTGCCCGCGGCTGGTGCGGGCATCGGGAGCGGCGGGGGCACGGGGCTGGGCCTGGGCGTCCAGGGGCGAGTGCTTTCTCCGCGGCCGCTTTCGTCGGCAGCGGACGTGCTCAACCGCGAGGATCAGGACAAGACGATGCGACCGATGAGCCGGCCGCCGAGCCGACGACCGATTCCGAGCCTGCCGACGGCGGGCCGCATCACGACGACGGACACGGGCACCGTTCGCTCGAGGACAGTGAGCAGCAGCAGTAACAGCAGCAGCAGCTCGTCGAGCGGCACCGGTATGGGCGCAGGTGGCGGGCGGTTTGCGCAGCAGCGGCCATAGTGGCCAGGCGTTGCCTTGATCCTGCCCGAGCTCCCAAGGCGGCGTGGATCGGCTGGTGTGGCCCATCGAAGCGCTCTTTCTCGCGCCACCGGCTCTCTTTTTGCCCCTTGACTGCGCATTGCGCTCGACTCTAGAGCAAGTGGGCGGCCCCCCCGCCCCTCTTCTTCCCCGACATGTCGAGCATTCTCTCCCAGGACAGGCCGTCGGCGCCACTTGCCGCCCCGTTGATGATAGACACCGCACCAGCAAAGCAGCACCTTACAGCATCCCGATCTGGCGCCATGTGGAGTGGGGCCCCACCCGCGCCACATGAACAGACCCGATGGGGCAAACGAGGGAGACAGCGTGTGGGGTGCCGATGCCGGCGCCCAGTCAATCGGCCGGCCTTGTGGCAGGCAGGCTCCGGTGCATGCCCGCCTTGCCGGGCCTGGGCTCGTTGCCGCCGCCGAAAGCGCTGATACCGGTATCGAGCAGGAAAAGAAGACGCACTAAGCAGATTCCCGAGGCATCGACGTCATCTGGTCCTCGGTCTGACGTGCCTCTCTCTTGACGCGAGGCAAGCCTGCCTGCCTGCCTTGCTGCCTCCACCGTACGTGACCACCGCCTGTCTGCCTGCCTTTCGCCTGACGAGGGCGGCCGCTGCGCCATCATCGTCTGGCCTGCTTGGTAAGGCCCCCCCCCCCCCCTGGCTTGCCTGCCTGCTCTGCTCTGAGCCAGCATCGGCATCCTCGCCAGCAAAGGCAGGCAGGCTTGAGGGCCCAGCCAGAGAGGTGTCAAAGGGTCCATCCATGCGTGCATCGCTTCCACCTCAATTACGTCGAAGGCCGGAGTCGATGGTCTCCACCCACGTCGCTGCCATCGTCCGCTCCTGCGCTCACCGCCTGCCTTTGCCCCCCACGCCTCGCGATACGGATTTGGCATCCCCCGGCCTTCGCACGGAGCAACCGACGATAGGCGAACGAAGCCTCTCGGTGCACCAGCCTACTGTAGCACCTGCCGACCTACAGTCAGAAAGCCCAAATTTAGAGCTGCTGGCCGGCCACAACCACAAGCTGCCGGCTGACCTCTTGTGACCGGTGTGGTTGCGCATGAGGGGGCCCAGGAGGTGCCGGCCTCCCTGCTGGCCTGTTCCTCCGCCAACGACGACGGATCGAGGTGTGGAGAAGCCTGCCTGCTCACAGAGAGGCGAGGTTGGTTTGGTCAGCAGGTCCGTACATCGTGCAAGCCTGGCTCGGGGTCCCTCCTGTCTCATCAGCCAGCCAGCCACCTCCTGGCCCCATGCCATCGTCGTCGTCGGTGTCGTCGTCGTTGCCGCCGCTGCTGTGGTCGACGCCTGCTCAAAGGAGGAGCGGCAGTCGAGTATAAGAACCTCCGGTAGTCATCCATCTCATCTCGGTTCGCTATCAACAGCGCCACTGCCACCACCACTCACTACCACCACTCAGTCTTGCTTCTCACGCACGCACGCTCATACACGGCACACTACACTCGCCTCTTGACCCGGAACACGCACTACTTTCTCTCGCAACTCAGCAGCCGCCTCGCCTTAGATTGATCTACGTACTCCAGCGACGTAGCCAGTCAGCCAGCCCACCATGTCGTTCGCTTCGCGCAACATGCTCTCGACCTTTGCTCGCTCGTTCGCCTCGACGTCGCGCACCTCGACCGTGCCACTCGCCACTGCTATGCGCGGTCAGCAGAGGTTCTACTCGGCCCGACCCGACCTCGCCAGCGGCCAGAGGGATGACCACGCACACGGCCCCATTCCCGGTGAGTTCCACCTGTCGCGACGGCTTTTCCCTCGCTTTCTACATCGACCCCGGCACCATGACAGCCGCGAATAGGTTATGCTAACTCCAGGAACTTCCACTGCCTCTCGTCTCCATCTCTACCAACGCAGGCGCCCACCCGAGCCCCGAGATCAACGTCGCCCGGACGCGCTCGACGATCCGCGTGCTGGTCCCCTCGGTCTCGCTCATGCTCCTCTTTATCGGCTGGTGGTTCCTCGGCCACGACGACCGTGACCACCGCAAGGCTCGCATTGATGTCGGCCCCGACGCCGACAACAAGCTCAAGGGATCCAAGCACCGCGCCGCCCTCCAGCTCCAGAATGGCGAGAGGAACGAGCTCGGCGAGAAGATCAAGTAGTGCCGCCCCATCCTGCCCCCGCTCTCCGTCTTCTTTCATGGACGAGGGCTATTCGACTGCATCGAGAGCATCTGCCACCCGTGCTGTAGCTCTTTCTCGACACCTCTCGACACCTCAGTGATCCGTGCTCCTTCTCGTCTCGCAGCTTTCCGCGAACAATGTATTTATAGCACCGCAATATCGAACCTCCATAGCAATCCCTGCGCCGTCTGACGATGTGAGATTGGTACCAGGCGACGTCGAGTATCAGGCAGCCTCGACACGATGGGGCGAAGCTGTTTCCGTGCTTGGGTCGCCAGTCTTCACAACTTAGCGCTTCTAGAAGGTTGCCGCTCTAGGTGCCGAAGCATGCGTGCGCTAGTCCGGACCTCGGAAGGAAGCGAGCATCACGCACCAGTCGCCCGCGCCGCGTCTCGAGTGCCGTAAACGCTCAGAGACGACGGCAGACGTTGTGAACGAGTCGTGCGTATGTGCAGGTAGTGTTCGGAGCATCAGAGGTAGATGCTAGGCCGTCTCTTGTTTGATCGGTTGCGTGGAGAGGGTTGACGTTGGGAAAGTCGCCGAAGGCTGGCCGCACCCGCCGTCTTGGACGGTCTGGCGTGCCTGAGGCCAGGCGGAAAGCTTTCGGCGCGTGCTGGCCCACCGCGATATATCAATGCTCCCAACGGGCCGTCCTCGACACGATCTTTTTTGGCCCCGCCCTATTTCAGGACCTTTAGTCACAAGGAGGAGCATAGCGATGTTCCGCCCTTTCAGCAGGAAGAATACCTCTTGTCGCTCTATGGTAGACCGGAATCGTACAGCACAGCAAAGCCCGGGTCAGCGGCGGCAGCAGCTCGTAGTGCGGCACAGCTGCAGGCCTCATCTGTTCCTTGGGTTCCGACCGCCTTGCCGGTGCTAGCGTCATGTTGATCCATTCTCTCCCCTTCGACTGTCCGCTCTGCGAGCCGTCTCCCAATCTGCCTTGCCTACAGCAGAGTGCAACTGCACTGGGGATCAAGAGACGAGGAGCGGCCCCCTCTGCTTGTCGACAGAAAGGCGGTCTTGACTCTCGACCACCACCAAAGCACTCACCTGCCTCAAGATCCACCCTCGTTTCACCGCCGACAAGACACCGAGCGCCATCGTCGTGTTGCAAGCTTCCGGTAAGCCCAACACTCCGTACCGCGTCGAGCCCAGCTCCCGACCTCTTCTCTGCCAATTCAAGGAACAACTTGCCTTGGGCACGGATCGGAGCGGAGCGAAGCGCAGCACAGCTCAGCGCAAGGTTGTCCGCCCTGCGGCGTCGAGGACGCTCTCAGGCGTTCGGAATCAGGACCGACTAGACGAAGATCGATAGCTCAGCTGGTCTGGCCATCGTTCTGCGCTTCGCGGATAAGAGAAGCACACATCAAGATCCGAGTATCAGGATCGAGATCAAGGTCGAAAGCGCGCCTTGCGATCGCAGCCGTTTCGAGATCATCGTCGACGGCCGGTGAAGCTCTAGGATACGCCAGTCGACACCACTGCTCCTGCCAAGCGCACATCACCGAGCTTGATATCCAGCGAGAAACCCGACTCAGGGCGCGAAAAGGACCGCTGAGCTGTAAGCCTCGCCGTCTCTCCGTCAAGTAGCTGCATCAATGGGGCGCCGACAGGGCCTCGAGTTCTGCTGCCTGGGCGTACCTCTGGTCAACGCAGGGGCGTACCTGGTGTCGTTCGAGTTCCTCTTCGTCTCGATCTGTCTCGTGGTGCTGGCGATCTGCCCGCCGCCCATCGTCGCGGCGATGGGGGTGCTCCCGCCGTGGTACAAGCTGGCCCTGATCGGTCTGGGCGGCTTCTCGATCGCGCTCCAGGTCCTCGGTCTGCTCACCATCCTGCGTCAGTCGATCGGGTGGTATCGCGCCTACATCCGCATCAACTTTGCCACCACCCTGACCGTGATTGTCGTCTCGACCATCGGTACCGTCGTCATGGCGCTGGCGCACGACAAGGCGTCGGCCATCTGCAAGAGCATCTACGGCAACGAACCCATCAACAGCGGACTCGGGTTCCGCGTCGACTACCTCTCCGACGCCCTCAAGGACTCGGGCCGGATGATCTGCAACGTGTTCACCTACGTCCAGGTCGGAGCGATAGGCGGGTTGATTGCGCTCGTCGGCTTGACACAAGTGGGTAGCGCCTCCGTTCAGCGATGTCCATTTTTGAGGATGCCGCCGATCCATCGCACTCATGACTTGACTGACCAAGCCCTTCGCCACCTTTCGAACCCTACGCGCCATCCTTGCAATGGCACGTGCAGCTCTACATGTGCTACTGCCAGAGGGTGTACGGCCAGCGGCAGAGGGAGGCTTGGGACAAGATGCACGCGCAGGATCACGAGTGAGTTTCGGGGCGGCGGGCGCGCGAAGAGACGAGGTGGATCTCCATGGATCTCGACTGACCCGAAATTACCCCCCTCATCCCATTCAACACACGCGCGGTCGCGGCAGCTACGGCGACAGCTCGACGGACAAGTTTGACCTCTCGACCTCGTCGAGCAGCCTCGTCAATCCTCACAAGGTGTAGCGCCCGCGAGGCGAGGATCTGCCCGATCGTCCGCATTCGTTCTTGCTATGGCTCGCAGCTGACAGGAGAATACAATACCCGTCGTCTGCCCTTCTCGCCTGTGTGCTGCTTCCGAGGGCATGGTAGGGTAGGTGCGAGTGACCTGAGCGGGCCAGGTGACGGGTGGCAACGGAGGCGCGGGGCCGTGTCGGATCCGAACTTGACGGGCGACGCCATTTTGAAATGCCGGCCTCCGTGATTGGCCGGGCGAAGTGACGCGGGGAGAGGCTGCTGACCAAAGCAAGCCGGCCAGGCGAGGCAGGCCAGGCCAGGCCAGCCGGACCCGCGGATTTGAACTTGGGCGGGGTGGGCAGGTCTTCTCGCAGGCGATCGCCTGGCAGCGAGCGAGACGAGGCCACACCAGGGCGAGAGCGGAAGCGGGCCTCACCTCGTTGCTGCCGCCCGCCGCCGCTGTGGTAATCCGACCGCCGTTGGCCTCGCCACACTTTTGACCATTACTCCCCTCGCACCCTTATCTTCACCCCTCCGGCTGCATCTATCTGTGCGCTGGCTTGAATCACTTTCTACGCATTCTGCTGGCCTTCACCGCCAATACCACCATCGACACCACCACCACCACCAATCGACACTACTCGCTCGCATCGTCTTGTCGGTACCTTGACCAGCACATCTCGTGCTCTCTGTAACCCGCCCACCGCCTCATCCTCGCGACCGCTGGTCGCCTTTTCTTGACCATCACCACAGCTACCAACACCATGCAGCGTGCTAGTGCGTATCACGATGTTCCCCCTCCGCCATTTCGCCATATACGCAGTCACAAAGCCTATGTTCTACGACCACGCCGCCCTCCGGATCCAGGTTGCTGACCCTGTCGCCACTCTCCCCCTTCCCATGATCTCCTTGCTCTGATTCGCCCTTTGCAGCCCTCGTTGCGCAGCGCGCCGCCCGCCAGGCTGGCGCACTCAACAAGGTGGCCAAGGTCGCCTCGGCCGCTCCCTCGCAGCAGGCCCGCGGCCTCGCCACCGTCACTGACGCGCCCGTCCGCACCCATGGCGGCCTGCGCGACCAGGACCGCATCTTCCAGAACGCCTACATGCGCCACGACCACCTCCTCAAGGGCGCCCAGTCCCGCGGCGACTGGCACCGCACCAAGGACATTCTTCTCAAGGGCCACGACTGGATCATCGGACAGATGAAGGAGTCTGGCATGCGTGGCCGTGGCGGTGCCGGCTTCCCCTCGGGCCTCAAGTGGAGCTTCATGAACAAGCCCGGCTGGGAGAAGGACCCCCGTCCCAGGTACCTCGTCATCAACGCCGACGAGGGCGAGCCCGGTACCTGCAAGGACCGTGAGATCATGCGCGGCGACCCGCACAAGCTTATCGAGGGCTGCCTTGTTGCTGGCCGTGCCATGAACGCCAACGCTGGTGAGTCATCGTCCCGACGCTGCCTGTGCTCTGTCTCGCGATCAGGAGGCGCCCCGTTTCGATGCTCTTGCTGACGCCCCGATGAACCTGTCCTGTGCACGTTGACCCACCGCCCTGGCCACTGCAGCCTACATCTACGTCCGTGGAGAGTTCTACCTCGAGGTCGCGCACCTTCAGCACGCCATCAAGGAGGCGTACGCCGCCGGCCTGATCGGCAAGAACGCCTGCGGCTCCGGCTACGACTTTGATGTCTACGTCCACAAGGGAGCCGGTGCCTACATCTGCGGCGAGGAGACGGCGCTGATCGAGTCGCTCGAGGGCAAGCAGGGCAAGCCGAGGTTGAAGCCTCCGTTCCCCGCCGACGTCGGCCTCTTTGGCTGCCCGACGACGGTCGCCAACGTCGAGACGGTTGCCGCCGCACCCACCATCATCCGACGTGGCCCTGCATGGTTCGCCGGCTTCGGCCGCGAGAAGAACTCGGGCACCAAGCTGTTCGCCATCAGCGGGCACGTCAACAACCCGTGCGTCGTCGAGGAGGAGATGTCGATCCCGCTGCAGGAGCTCATCGAGAAGCACTGCGGTGGCGTCCGCGGCGGCTGGGACAACCTGCTGGGCATCGTGCCCGGCGGTTCGTCGGTCCCGGTGATCCCGAAGCACGTCTGCGAGCGGGCGCTGATGGACTTTGACTCGCTCCGCGAGAACCAGACGTCGCTGGGAACGGGCGCCGTCATTGTGATGGACAAGTCGACCGACATTGTGGCGGCCATTTCGCGCTTCTCCAAGTTTTACAAGCACGAGTCGTGCGGCCAGTGCACGCCCTGCCGCGAGGGAACGACGTGGATGGCCAACATGATGGAGCGGTTCGAGGAGGGGCGCGCCAACCCGCGCGAGATTGACCAGCTCTGGGAGCTGACGCGGTCCGTCGAGGGCCGCACCATCTGCGCCCTTGCCGACGCCGCCGCCTGGCCCATCCAGGGCCTGCTGCGCTGGTTCCGTCCCGAGCTCGAGGCGCGCGTCGAGGAGTTCCGCAAGCGCAACGGCGCCGTCCTCGCCGGCGGCCACCTGTACAAGGACCACGAGCAGGACCTCGCTTTCCCGCCCAACATGGCGCTGCCGCACATTGAGCACGTCGAGCGACACGTCTAACGGTCATTCGTCGCCGTGCAGCCGTATGTTTCCCCGTCCATCGGTCTCGTTAGTGCAATGACAGACGTTTCGCCACCGATTCGACTCGATCCTGGCGGTGTGAGATGCTGCGGTCGGGGAACGAGGAGATACGATAGCCTTGGGTTGCAGTGACTGGTATGATGGCAGAGGAAGAGGAGAGTGTGGACAGACCGTGGAGAGGCACCTACGAGCTGGCCATGCGGACAGCGTTGGCGCCACTGGCGGCGAACCGCGGCATACCTCGTCCGCCGCGAGCTCCACCTCTAGCACCACCCCGTGACCCTTGGCCAGCACCACCGCCACGTCGAGAGCCCCACTGCGCTCCGCCCTCGCCGCCTGCCGAGTCGGACCGCATCTTTTTCTTGGGCGGTCCTCCCTCTCCCCTTGCGGCTGCTTCGGCCTGCTTGGCCTTGTGCGACGCTGCGGCGGGAGCGACAAAGGACTCGTGGATCTTTTGCTGTTCATAGAGAAGCGACGGCGAGTCGTCCAGACACGGTCGAGGGAGAGGGAAAGGGCAGGAAGAGGCGGTTCAGCAACGAGTCGTCGGTCTCTCGCGTGGTGCATCCTTTCCGCAAGGCTGGGAAGGCAGCGCCTCGCACTCACCCTCTCCTTTTCGAGCGCCTGGTTCTTTTTGGCAATCTTGTCCTTCCTCGCCGCGCTCTTGCCGCCGCCGCCCGCGGTGAGTTCGACGTTGATCTGCCGCCCACCGAGCATGGTGTGGTGGAAGCGCAGCGCCTTCTGCACGGCGGCGTGCGTCTTGAACTCGAGGAACGCGCAGCCCTTGGACTGCGGCGCCGACGGGTCCTTGGCCTTGCCCTTGGCGATCGACTTTTGCTTGGACTTGGACAGCGACGCCAGCGCCGCCGGGTCGCCCTTTTTCGTCAGGAGGCGTACCGACGGCGTCTCGCCGCACGTGCCGCCAAAGTGCGAGGCAATGTCCGCCGACGTCAGGTCGAAGGACATGTTGCCGACGAACAGGATGAGCTTGTTGTTGCTGCTGCCGCTCGCATCGGCATCGTTGCTGGATGTGGTGGCGCCAGCGGTGGGTTCCGCCACCTGCTCGCTGGCAACCTGTCCGTCGTCGCCGAAAGTCGTCTTCTTGGCGCCTGCCGGTGCGACGTCTTCGTTGGCCTTGGCACTCCTGCTCTTCTTCTTCTTGTCTTTCTTGGTCGGGGATGCGGCCGGCTCGACGTCCTCCCGGTCCTCGTCGGCCTGCGCCTCGTCGATCTTCCTCTTCTTTGACTTTTTCTTGTCCTTCTTGCCCTCGGCCGCCTCTGGCCGCTTGTCGGCCTGCACCTCGTCGTCCACTACCGCCGCAGCCTCGGTCTCGTCTGGCTTGTCAGTCTTTTTGCTCTTCTTCCCCTTGTTTTCCTTGCCGCCGACGGGAGCATCGAGGATGCCCTCTGGCTGGATGGGATCGTCGTCGTCGTCCATCTGTGGCAGGTCGCCTCCGTCTGGGACGTGGCGTGCGCCCTTTGACTTTTTCGACGACTTGAAGCTCGCCGCCTTCTGCTGCTTCTTTGTGAGCTTTGGCTGCGTCGATGTTTCCAGCATGGTGGGCCAGCGTGCGGAGTTGATGGGCTGGTGTGAGTGTGGATCGAGAATGGCAATGGAAGGAGGAATGAGGCGAGGGTGAGGGCGAGGGCGAGGGCGAGGGTGGCTTCTCAGGGTTCGCAGGCAGAGGATACGGCGCGGGTCACCGCTTGGCTGGCTTTCCTTCTCAAAAATGTTGGAAATTTGCCAGGTGTGGGCTTGCGCTGCCTCGCCTGGCCTGGGCTTTGATCCGACATCCGAGGTTTTTCCTCCACCTCGGGCTGGAAGGAGAGCGGAGCCGTGTGTTCTCGTGCGAATGACGGCGCCCGTCTGACGATCTGGCTTGTAGGCCAGGCCCGGGCTGCTCCACTTTTGCGATTCCTTCTCGCCTGCCGTTGGCTGTCCTCTGCCGTCCTCTCCTCTCCTCTGCACCACCACGCCACGCAACCTCGCGCGCACCTCTTCTCAACGTCCACCCTCTTTCCTTCCTCTCCCAAACACAAACACAAACACACACACCCCACACACATACATCATGGCAGCACTAGGAGAAGCCGACCAGAAGGGTAAGTCAGGCGCCTGCCCGCACACGCTCGTCATCGCCGTCCACATGCCTCGTCGGACCTTGCTGACCCTCGCCCGCCCCTCCCGCCAACCAATCGCCCGCCCGCCCACAGAGCTCCAGGCCTTTCTCGACTCGGAGCAGGCAAAGGCCCGCGTCCAGTCCTCGATCCACCAGTTCACCGACCGATGCTGGGACCAGTGCATCAAGTCGTCCATCGGCGCATCCTTTGGCCGCGGCGAGGAGGCTTGCCTCAGCAACTGCGTAGAGAGGTTCCTCGACACCTCGCTCTTTATCGTGAGTCCCACGCGTCAACCTCACGTGCTGTGCTGCCACACTTCTCTTGAAACGCAGCTGGCTGACGACCCAGCCTTCATCCTCGCCGTTGACGACCCTTCGCAGGTCAAGAAGCTCGAGGAGCAGCGCGGTCAATAAGATCCTCTCGGTGCGAATAGGCCCGCCCCCTGTACACTACGCTTCACTCCCTACCACGACTCGGCCCACCACATAAAACCACAAGCGAGGCAAAACTCGTCGCCCAAGACCGCCACCACTCCCAAATCTGTGACCGAGATCAGCTGAGCTGCCTGTGCCTCGAAACGAAGCACCACTCCATCAGGCATCGGCTGTGCCCGGGGCGGCCCCGGCTGCCTTGCCGCCGGGGGGTGCCGCATTGGCGGTCGGCCACATGCACGACCCCATGATCGGCTCCACCAGCTTGCCGTTGAAGGCGGTGCACGCCTTTTCGAACGCCGGCGTCATCGTGGCCGCTCCAGCGTCAAAATTGAGCCTGCAGTAGCCGTAGCCGAACGAGGTACCGTTGGTCAACGCCTCGCGACACATTGCCTGGATCGATGTCGACGGCGGAGGGGCAGCGGTGGCGGCGTCCCCTGACTGCGACGACGACGAACCCGGAGACGAGATGGCACCGAGCATCTTGTGGCACTGGGCGGCAAATGTGTCGGCAAAGGCGGGCTGTTGCGTGTGGCAGGTGTAATCCTGGAACGAGGGGTGCGGCTTGTCGGCGCCGTTGCAGCATCGAATGGCCCGGGTGTAGGCATAGTCGACCAGGGCATAGCGGTACGCCCCCGTCCTGGCGGGCGGCAGGTTGTCGGCGGCGTCCGAGTGGGTGGGGTCGGCCTTTGCAGCCTCTTGTTCGATCTGCTGCCTGGACTTGTCGCTGGGCTTGATGCCGGATCCCGACGGAGGCTGAGGGTGCGAAGGGTCCGGCGTCGGCTTCTTGGGCGGGTCGCTGGGGCCCGGCGGCGGGGCGGGCGGGTCGACCTGCTCTCCGAAGTTTTCAAAGGTACACGAGTCGGTGTTGGGCTTGAACGCTCTGCCACCGCGGGCCTGGCAGTCTGCGTCAAACTGGGCCGCGGAGGCGTCAAAGTCGGCGTTGGGCTTGACGGCGCACCAGGCGAGGCCGATGACCTTGAAGCGGTGGCTACACGCGTTGGCCTGGCACTTTGCGTTGGGATCGTAGTAGCCCGGCTTGTCGGAGCAGGCGCGCACGCTCGACTCGTCGATGCCCGTCCGCGTGCCCTGGCAGCAGCTGAGGATTGTCATCTTGTTGTTGGACATCATCAGCGTGTTCCACACGTCGGCCGACAGCGCGACGTTCTGGCATCGCACGAGGTCGATGGTGGACGAGAGGGCCGCCAAGAGAGCGGGAAGAAGCTGCGCGAGAGTCCGAGACAGGGAAGGAGCGACCTGTTGAGGATGCGGCCGACTTGTTCGAAGAGTTCGAGGACCGGTCGACTCACGGAGAGGATCTTCATGGCAATTGGGTCAGGGGTGTTGAGCGAGGGGCGAAGCTGGTGGCGGTGTCAGGACCTCATTATATTCTTCCTTTATACGGCGCGGCGCCTCTCAATGGGCTAACGCTTCGTGGCATCTCATTTCGGTCCTTTGCTGATCTGGCACGTCGGGGCGTCGCTCGGCGGGCGGGGGAATCTTCTGATGAATGCCAGATGGTGGGTCCATTTCGTTTTCGCCGCTGATCGTGCCCGGCCAGCCCGTTGCTGTGGCTGCTCTGTGAAGGCGTGGGACAAGATCAGATGAAGTGATGGGCGCCGAGCTGCGTTGGGATGGGCCGAGGGAAGAATGGTGAATCGGTGGTCGAGGAGGGCAACGTCAGGTGTCGACAGTGAGGAGAGGCCGAGAGCGACAGTGCCCGATCCGTGGTGCTGGCCCGATGGTGGCCAAAGGGGTTGCCCGGGGACGCCGC
This sequence comes from Pseudozyma flocculosa PF-1, assembly GCF_000417875.1. Lineage (NCBI taxonomy): Eukaryota > Fungi > Basidiomycota > Ustilaginomycetes > Ustilaginales > Ustilaginaceae > Pseudozyma > Pseudozyma flocculosa. The sequence continues at coordinate 372,491 of NW_006920878.1, forward strand.
CGCAGAGGTGGAGTTTCGGCGGACTGCCAACGCAGGGAGGGCAAGGCAGGCAGCGCAGGCGGCGCTTTGGGCACCGTGCGCCGAGGCGCAGGCGCCGTTGGACGCACGCGGGCAACAGGCAGAAGCCACAAGGCTAAGGTGAGGCAGGCAAGCAAGGCCTGGCGGTGTTGGTCTCGGGTCCTGCCCCCGCTCCCAGCACTGCCTCCCTCTCTGCCATCACCATCGTCATCACCATCACCTTCAATCGCCGTCTGGCCATCGCCCCTCATCCTCGTCCACTCATTCCTACCCTAGACACCACCCTGACACCATGTCCGCCACCCTGCAGTCGCTCTTTGCGGCCAACCCTACCACCACTCGCGGCCAGAGCACCAAGCTCGGCGTCGATCCAAAAGGCGAAAAGCTCATCTACACCCAGAACCGCACCGTCATCATCCGCTCCCTCGTCGATCCCGCACAGCCCGCCATCGCCTACTCCCAGCACGCCCAGCCCGTCACCGTCGCTCGCATCTCGCCCACCGGATACTACTGCGCATCCGCAGACCACAGCGGCACCGTCCGCATATGGGACCTCGCCGGCGACGAGCAGGTCCTCAAGAGCGAATTCAAGGTCTTTGCCGGTCGCATCAACGACCTCGCCTGGGACGGAGAGTCGAAGCGCATCATCGCCGTCGGAGACGGAAGGGAAAAGTTTGGCCACGCCTTCCTCTTCGACTCGGGCTCCAGCGTCGGCGAAATCACCGGCCACTCGAGGCCCATCAACGCCGTCGCCATCCGCAAAGAACGCCCCTTCCGCGCAGTCACCGCCGGTGACGACAACAACCTCGTCTTCTACCACGGCGCGCCCTACAAGGTGAGCCGCCGACCTCGTCGACGACCGCTGACCCGCGTGGCCCCGCCGAGGCTTCATCCCTGATCGCGATGCATCCCCCACTTCTGGCTGCCTCCATCACGCAGTACAACAAGACGATCTCGACACACACCCGCTTCGTTCAGGACGTGGCATACTCGCCCTCGGGCGACCACTTTGCCTCGGTCGGCTCCGATGGCAAGGTCTTCCTCTACGACGGCAAGACTGGCGATGTGCTCTCGGAGCTCTCGGCCAAGGTCTCTGCTGGCGAGGGCCACGCCGGCACGATCTACGCCGTCGACTTTGCCGCAGATTCCCGTCGCATCGCCACTGCGGGAGCAGATGGCTTCGTCAAGGTGTGGGACATCCAGACCGAAAAGGTGGTCGAGTCGCACGACCTCAACGGCCGCGCAGCAGCGACGGGAGGGCAGAAGGCCGACGACCAGCAGGTCGGCGTCGTGTGGGCCGGCAGCGACAAGGTAGTCAGTCTCAGCCTGTCCGGCGAGATCAACATCGTCCAGTCGGGGCAAATTTCGTCCCTCCATGGCGCGTGCAAGAGCTTCGGCCCGGGCGCGCTCGCGACGGCTTCGAATGGCAAAGCTCTGGTAGGCGGCGCCTACGATGGCCGCGTCCTTACCTGGACGCTCGATGGCGCGTGCAAGCCCATCACGGGCGGCGGGCACTCGAACGCCGTGCTCGGCATCAGCGCGGCGGGCGACAAGCTGGTCAGTGTCGGCATGGACGACTCGGCGCGGAAGATTGCTGGAGACAGCTTCGAGTGAGTAGCGAGGACACGGAACGCCATGCCCTGGAGACGAATCCGCTGACGGCAACGGTCCTCCCACAATGGCAGGGGCGCGGCGACGCCTCTCTCTGGTCAGCCCAAGGGAGTCGCCGCTTCGAGCAAGGGAACGACGGTGGTGGCCGTGCTCGGAGGCATCGACGTCCTCGCCGCGGGCTCGGGCAACAAGACGCACCTACCCGTTGCCTACACGCCCAGCGCCGTGGCTATCTCGCACGACGACGTGCTCGTCGCGGTCGGTTCCGAGGATGCCAAGGTCTACCTTTACACCCTCGAAAACGGATCGCTCCACGAGCTTGGGATGCTCCGCGGTAGTCGCAGCGCCGTGACGGCTCTCGCCTACGACCCTTCTGCCAGTCTGCTTGCCGTCGGAGAGAGCAGCGGCAAGATCCTCGTCTACGACACGGCTTCCCGCGACGTGAGTGGCTCGTACGACGCTGGCTCGTGTCGATCATGGTCGCTGACTCTTGTCTCCCTGGGCCGAAATTCCGCCACGGGCAGGTCAAGCTGTCGCACTGGGTCTTCCACTCGGGCCGCATCAACTCGATCCGGTTCTCGCCGGACGGCACACACGCCGTCAGCGGCTCGCTGTGAGTCGTCTGCATCGTCGTCGCTCGGGGGAATACCTGCGCCTCGACCGTATGCTCACCGCCGGCCTCGCTCTGCTCCCTCACACTCCTTGCCTGCCGCTTGGACAGGGACACGCACGTCTACGTCTGGAGCGTCAAGAAGCCCATGAAGAACATCGCCATCAAGAACGCGCATGCTGGCGGCGTCAGCGGCGTCGTGTGGATTGACGATGCAAGCATCGCTAGCGCTGGTGCCGACGGCTGCGTGCGCACGGTGAGTGACCCGAATGCTGGCGGCAGCAGCGGAACCGGACCCCCGGCAGTCGTGGCTGACCGTGATCGTGTCCTGCCTGGTTGGTTGCTGTGGACGCTTTCCCCCGCAGTACGACATCAAGAGGCATGAGGGTGCTTGAGGTGCCGCTGGCTTCTGTTCTTTGCTGTAGATAGAGAGAGATATCAGAAGGTGGTCTGTCTGATGGTATGAAGGGAGGATGCCTGCGCCGGTCGGGTGAGAATGGACCAGCTGAGCAGCAAGTTTGAGCCCGAGGAAGCTGGGCGTGCGTGGAGGTTTGCGCTCGGTCTGGCCGTTTTCCGAGGCAGGCGCAGCGAGCGCCCCCCACCAAAAATGGCTGCCGAGGAATGGAATCCTTCTCGACCCGCTTCTCCCCGCCACCACAACCACCGTACGTGTTTTATCCTCCGCTCCTCCGTCCTCTTGTTCCTCCGCCTTCTTTGGACAACGATCACGCGCTTGCCATGGTGGAGACACACCTCCCACTCCAACCTGGCGATCAGTCATCCGCGGTCCAGTCTCACCTGCGGTACGCAGCGACGACGCCGCACCTGAACCCACACGGGCTCGAGATCCGCGATGCCGGCAACGGAAGCGGACGAGGCATCTACGCCTCACGCCGACTACCCGCGGGCACCCTGCTCGAGATCTCGCCCGTCCTGCTCTTCCCGCCGGGCGAGTACGACAAGTTTGGCAGGCACACGCAGCTCGACGGGTACACGTTTGTCTGGCGTCGCACCGAGGCCGGCAGCATCATGGCCCTCGCCCTCGGCCTCGGCTCGCTGTTTAACCACTCGACCAGCCCGCAGGTCAACTATCGACTCGACCACGAGCGGCAGTGCATCACCTACACCCTCATGAGGGATGTCGAGGTGGGCGAGGAACTCTGCATCAGCTACGGCGTGGGAAGGATGTGGTGGGAAAAGGAGGATGCCATGTCGATCGAGGAGCGGGAAAAGGTCGACGACGAAGAGGAAGAGTACAAGAAGATGGCCGGCGTCGGTGCCGAGGGCTACGTCAGCAGCGAGGAGGAGGAGGCTGAGGGGCAGAAGGAATCCGTCAAGACCGCCTCCTCGACGCCGTCCGGGATCGATCTGCAAGCGCAAGCCGGGCCCAGCCGCAGCCCTCCTCCTGCTCCGCCCGCCGTCGCCGCCGCAGCTTCCACCGACGCACGCCGCAACGGCTACCCACCGCTCTACCGCATGACGTCGGCGCAGGATCCTCGCACCATCGCGCTGCAGACGACGGCGGCGTGGGTGGTCGACATTTCGCCGCGCAAGAGCTCCGTGGCGGTCAAGTACGTCCTCAAGCAGGCCACGCGTCTCCAGTCGCGCGACGACAGCCGCTACTCGACGCGCCACCTGCGCTCGTTCAAGACCGAGAAGCGCAAGGTCGTCGTGACCACCGCCGACGGCGGGAGCGAGGAGAGGGAGGAGACGCTGATACGCTTCCTCGTCTGTCTCCGCGACGCCCTGCCGCAGAGGGACGAGGTAATCCAGCTGCTCCGGAATGCACCGGACCAGGCGTTTGCACCGCCCCACTCTGACGCCGCCGGTGGCGACAGCGAGGCGCAGGAGCAGGATACGGACCCGCGGCCCTACCTCGTCGACGTGCCCACGACTGCAGCGCCGATCAAGGATCGCCTTGCCGAGTGGGCGCAGGTCTGGCCCTGCGTCGTGCGGACCGGCACCTTCAGCCCCAACGCCGGCGGGCCCACGGCGCCACCGGGGACGACGTCGGTCGGGGTCGTGGATCGAGCCGCCGAGGAAAAGCTGTGGAGCGCCGACGAGCGGCGGCTGCGCTGGGCCGTCAATCGGCTCCGGCGCGTCGTCGCCCTGGCACGGAGGGCGCAGGCGAACGGCGAAAAGGGCATCGCGGTGCACGTCACCCACCCCTTTGAGGAGAGCGCCAAGTGGGACGGGTGGAGCGAGAGAGAGGCGCGGGACTGGGCGCTCCTCGAGGGTGCAGAGGCCCCTCGGGTCGGAAGGGACGAGGGTGCGAGCACGCCGGCCTTTATCAGGAGCGTCATCGAGGTCGATGCGACCGACTCGCGGGTGTCGCTTCGCAACCCGCTCAAGCACGCCGTCGTGCAGTGCGTGGCAAAGGTGGCCGAGCTGCGCAGCCAGGACCGTCGACGCAACCCTATCCTCGCACCCAGCACACCCAACACCTCCAGCGGAGCATCTACGCCCTCCTCGACCTCGACCTCGACCTCGACCTCGACGACGACGACGACGACGACGACGGCGCCGAGCAACGGACAAGACTACCTGCTGACGGGCCTGGTCCTGTTCACGACGCACGAGCCGTGCGTGTACTGCAGCATGGCGCTGGTGCACTCGCGCGTCAAGGCCGTCTACTTTCTCCTCGGCGCGCCCGGCCGCGGCGGGTGCTGCGGCGCCACTGCTCAAGCCGGCCGCGCGGTGCCCG
>NW_006920878.1:377665-485753 GCF_000417875.1 Pseudozyma flocculosa PF-1
ACGGCGGCGTGTACGCTATCCAGGAACAGAGGGGTCTCAACCACGCCTTCCAAGTGTGGAGGTGGATGGACGACGTCGTCGCCACCAAGGGCCATGTTGGCGGCGACGAGTGGAGGCTGGAGAGGATCGGCGTAGAGCTAGATGTGGGCAAGCTGGATCCGTAATCGACGTTAGACGGGATAGGAATCTTGACACCTTGCCAGGATCGAGTAGTTATGGCGCACGCGAGCGAACGAGCGGACGACGTAGAGGCGCCGCTGGCGTCTAGCTAGGCCCAACCGAGTTCGCGGACGGCTTTGCTCCACGCCTGGTTGGCCAGTTTGAGACGCGCCGTCTGCGCCAGGCTCGGCCGGCTCGTCGCGGCCAGGAGGTGGTGTACCACCTGTGCCTCTGTGTCGTTGAGACGCTGGCGCCGCGTCGGGTCGCGAAAGTGTCGAGTCGTCAGGACGCGCAGGAAGGCATGGTGGCCCAGCCTGGTTTGTCGGAGAGAAAGGAAGCGTGGCGAAGAGCGGGAAGAGGACGAATCAGCCAGGAGATCGCACAAGCAGTGGCCTACTCGTCATGGGTGTGCGAGGCGAGGCCAGTGGTACCTACCACCCTATCCAGTCTGCAGCGACAATGCAGCGCGCGTGCTTGTGCAGCTTCTTAGCCGCCGCCGCCCTCCTGGCCACGGCCGTATTCGTAAGTCGAACGACTTGCTGGATCGCATCTGTTTCGCAACCGCGACCTCACCGGGCATCAGCATTCGGGAATCGCGTCACGGCAAGAAAGGGAGGGCGAGCGAGCGAGCAAGCGAGGGTGCGAAGGAGCAGGGCGCACTCACGGATGAGGAACCTGGGCGCAAACGAGATGCCGAGCGTCTTGAGTTCGGCCAGGTAGGCCTCGTACTTGAGCGCTGCGATGACAAAGGCCGAATACAGGCTGCGGTAGACGCCCGCCTGCGAGTTGAGCGCCGTGTCGGTGTACAGGATGTGGCACCGGCTCTTGATGGACCTGTTCGGACGTTGAGGATCGCGACGACGATGACACAGGGGTGAGAGTGCAGAGCCAGTCAGGCGTCGGTCGAGGTCGGGACGTCGCTTCCGTGTCCGCAAGTCAACGCATGGATCGACCTACTGGAAGAGCTTCTCGATGAGAGCCAGGCCGGGTCGTCGAGAGGCTTCGACGGTGAGCGTATCGCGCATGTCTGCCAGTCGATGCACCGGCGAATCGACGACATTCGAGATCGTAGACGCCGTCAGTCGCACATCGATGGCTGCGAGCATGGGACAGGCGGCGCACACTCACCGATGTTGCGGTACCGCTCAAGGTCGGGCTCAACGGCGAGCGTGCTCGTGTCGAGCAGGACGCCGCACCACGGGAATCCCCTGCCCGTGCACCTCTCGACGAGCGGCTTGCCGCCCTCGTCCTTCTGCCGCAGATCAAAGTTGACCAACGTCTTTTCCTTGGCGATGAAGCAGCCATACTCCTCGTGACCGTCATGCATGACGCTGTAGAACGTCTTGGCCTTGCGCTTGCTCGTCGTGACAAAGAGGAAGTCGTCGGTGTAGCGCATCAGCAGGCTGCCCCTCTCCCGGACGAAGCCCAGCTTGGTCCGCTCGAGGTGAGCGTAGAAGAACGAGCAGAGCATCGTCGAGAGCGAGGAACCCTGCGGGATGCCGACCTTTTGACGGTAGAAGTCGCCCGAGATCTTGACCAGGTTGCCCATGACGTGCTGCCGGAGCAGGTTGAGGATGCGCGACCGCTCCTCGTGCCGGTACACGACGGAATCGACAAAGACGACGTGGTGCAGCGCCGCCGCGAGTTCGGCCGCCAGGTCGATGAAGAGGCGCTGCGAACTGTCGGGCTGCGCCAGCTTGACAAACGCGCGCTTGGTCGACGCGCCCGCAGCCGAGGACGACGATGAAGACGGCATGACCTTGGCAAAGCGGTGGATCAGGTAGCCGTCTTTCTGCGCGCGGCGCAATCATCGACGTCGTCGTCGTGCGCAGCACATGTCAGGGGACAGAAGAGTCAGCCCCTGGTTCGGCAGTATCGTCAGGTGCGCACACGTCCATGCCCTCACTTCGCTCAGGATGTCCTGAATGATCTCCACCAGCCGGTCCTGGTCGATGCTGTCAAAGGCACACTTGACGTCGCACTTGACAAAGTACAGCCTGCGTTTGGCGCCCTTCGCAAGCCTCTGGCCGGGCGTCTTCTCGAGCTCCTGCCGGAAGCGCTTCAGCTGGACATAGATCTCGTTTGGGCCAAAGACAGAGGCACCGAGTGAATCCGTCGCGGTGCAGCGCTTCTTCTCGTAGGTGAGAATGTGGAAGGCCGACTGGAGGATAAAGTTGATGGACTGACCCAGCTTCTCGGACTCCCTTTTGCGCTTCAACAGGTCGGCGCCTGTGCCCGTCTCCCGCCGCGTCGAGCGTCGTCGCAGGTTAACAATGGGTCGCACGCCCGTCTCCTTTGGCAGAAGGCGGATGTGCGAGTAGCCCAGCTTGCGGCTCGACATGACGGCGAGCGCCTCGGACCGGGAGAGGGGCTCGAAGACCGTCGTCTTGAGCTTGTCGAGCAAGGGTCGGCTGATGGCATGCCAGTCGTCCTGCCGGAAGTAGAGGACCCTGTTGCGGTACGCCGCCGTCTCGGTCGCGTAGAAAGTCGTGCGCAGCAGCGGGATGAGCAGCGAGTCAAAGAGCCAGTAGACGAATTCGGACAGCAGCTCACGCCGCTTGGCCGATTCCGAGGCCGTGGGACGCTGCCAGCGTGCCGCCTTGCCCGGCGGAAGCGTCCAGTCGACGTCGGTGACCCGGAGGCCCTGCATGGCCTGGTGCAGCGTCGACGTCTCGAAGCGTCTAGCCCGTACAAACTGCGATATGCCTGAAAGAGAGCCGGTGCGGAGAGGTGTGAGGTCAAAAGGCATATGTGAGCGGCCCTGATCACCCTGATCGGGCGACTCCTTGAGGCTCACTCTTCAGAACCAGTCCCTGATTGTGTTGAGAGCCAAACAGATCCAGAGGCACCAGCCGGCGGACAACGGTGGTGACAAAGTGCACGACTTGGCCAGTGGCGGGAACCGCGTACGCTGCGAATCGAGGCTTCTGCTCTTGCCTTGCCGTGGCCTTTGGAGAGAGCGCGGCGCCGCTGTCGGTGGTGTGAGGCCTCTTTCGCTTGCCCAGTCCGTCGAGCAAAGCGCCGACACCGTCGCGATCAGGGCCAGAGCGGTTCGGCGTGGAGGCCGCCCGAGGCAGCGACTCTGGGATGGGCTGCTCGGTCAGATCGTTGGCGATCCTCTCTTTCTCGGCTACGGTCAGACGTCTTCTCGGCAACCGGCTCGGGCAGCAGCGGTCGAGCAACTTCTTGTAGTCCAGCTTGTCATGCCGACGGATCATGAGGGCAACGAGCGGCAGCGCCTGGCGCAATCGGTTGGGCGTCTTTGCAGGGCCCCTGGAGCGCAGCTCGGTTTCGCGCGTGGTATAGTCGTTGAGGGGCTGCGAAGTGACCCGGCTGTCCTTGGGCGTGGTGAAGACATTGTCAAGACCAAACTGCCGCGGGAAGATGTACTTGAGCACGTGGCGCGCCCTCTTGGCGGCGAACGTCTGATCCGGCTTGGGGTCGCCCGGGTAGCACGAGGGTGCCCGCAGCGACTGCGAGGAACGCAGCAGCTTGGACAGCTCCGATGGATTGGCAGATCGATTGAAGACGTCTGTGCCGGAGCGGGAGGGACGGCAGGGTCGAGGTTTGAGCAGGCCGGCCATTGCAACACCTGACGGCGTGAGATGTCGCTCTCTACTCACGGACAAAGGGCAAGCCAAGCTCCACCTTGGCCTTCCTGCCGCGAATGGGCCTGGCGTAGAAGATCCTGCTGCGGACAAAGGCTATCTGGGAGTGGCTGCGCACGACCTGTGATCGTTTGCTGCCGTCTTGATTTGAAGCATGGTGCGACGGCACGGGTGCCGCGGGTGCAGCCGAAGGCATCGATGCGATCCGAGCGAGGCTGCGCGGACGGCTGACGTCGGCCGCCTTGGTCGGCGGTCGGATCGACGGTCCCACCGCCGGCTGCTCACCTCCGGCCTCGATCGCATCGACGCGGCCACCCTTGCGCTTCCGCTTGCGCGATGCGGACTTGAGTGGCAGCGAGGGAGCCAACATGGTGTGTTGCTGCGGAGCGACCGGCAGAGGCGGCACCAACTCCTGCATCTCCGACAGCGGCTGACCGCACATCTGCACGTAACAGCTGCCATCGGCCTCGTGGTCCAGGAGCGGTGCGTAGACGGCGGTGGTGGAGAGGAGTCTGTGGAAGTGGTCGTCGCCGATGCGATCCAGGAGGTAGGACCATTCGGGAGCGGTGATGATGGTCGTGACGAGCGTGTTGGGAAAGTGGTTGGCCAGCCCCATCTGGCCGGCAGCGAGGGCGTGGAAGGTATCGCTGCGTTCGTCTGGCTTGCTGTACCCGAGCGTCAGCACATTGGTCTTGCGGGAGGTCGGCGGCGCATCGCGGGCGAGGGCCCGCACTATCGAGAGTTGGGCTCGATGGACCACCTGGAGAGCGGGCTCCCGTCGCTCCGGTGGCGACGAGGTGCCCTGGCCGGTCGCAGTCGTGGCGTCTGGTCGCAACGAGACGGCCTGCTCCTGATCCGGGATTGCGACGAGGAAGCGCGACAGCTTTGAGCGCGTCGGCTGATGGCCGTCATGCTGACTTCCCGTGGAATCGAAGAGATCGATGCCAAACGCCCTGCTGGTGAACTGGGAAAGCGTCAGGACCAGCGGGTAGAACCGTGAGACGATGCCGCGTCCCACGGCTGTGGGGCTGCCGGCGCTCACTTCGGCGCCTTGCAATATTGCCGCACGTTGAGTTCTCTGGAGGGTCGTCTGACCGCAGCGTGAAGCTCGGGGCCTGTTGTGGTTGTTGCCGGGGGTCATGGCAGGCGATGCTGGCAAGGCAAGACGACCCAGATCCAAGCAATGACCGTGCCAGGCGCGGTGGTGGACGTGGTGGTTTGGGTGGCCAAATCGGCCTGGCCAACCAACACTCGACACGGCGTGCAGTAACGTCGTGTTGGGTGGCCTGCACGGTCCTCGGCGGCCTCCACCTGGCATCGCCTGGCCTCACAATCGTGCTTGGACCCCTCCGGCTCAACATCAGACGGCCGTCTTCTCAATGACACCACCACCACTGCACCCTTTTCTCACCTCCGCATCACGACGATACTAGCGCCAAGATGGCCAACACTGCAGCGGCGGCGACAACCACGACAGTGCCGCCGCAAAGGCGGTCCTTTTACGACGTCGAGGGTGAGTCGAATCTCCCCCCTCTCTTCCGCCACCTTTACGCCGCTGAGAGCCCTCCTGTACGCCTGTCTGCCTAGACGAGAGCAACAAACGCGATGTCGGCTCGCAGCCGGGCACCAGATGGACGCTCTCTTCCTTCAAACCTGGTTCTGGCGTCGCCGAATTGAGGAGTAGGGACATGTCCAAGCTGTGGCAGTATGTATCCCTCGGATCCCATCGCTTCCCGCTCGGTCTGTCGGGACAGACAGATCACAGGCCGCTTTGCTGACCGAAACGGCGGACATCCCTCTCCTGCTCGCTCCTCTGCTCTGACCTGCTCTAGGAGCGACGGAATGCAACCGCACCTGATCACGATCACCTTCTCGCGGCTCACGCACCTGACCCACGTGTCCCTCTACCTCGACGTGCGGCAAGACGACAGCTACACGCCGACCAAGCTGTGCATCAGGGCGGGGACGCACGCCTCGGACCTCATCCCCGTACGAACCAGGACGTTTGAGAGTCCGCAGGGGTGGAAGCACTTTCTCCTCGACAAGTCCGACACCTCGACGCCGGAAGAGGAAGAGGTCGACGACGACGACGACGACGAGGGGGAGGGAGGGGGGACGGGGAGGGGCAAGAGGGAGGGGATATGGTGCTGGATCGTCCAGGTGTGCGTGCTGGCCAACCACCTCAACGGCAAAGATACACACGTCAGGCGCTGCGTCATCTGGGGTCCTCCCGAGGGTGGGGAACACGGCGACACTCGCGCGGATCGACAAGCGGTGGCGAGCGACAAGAGGGCGAGGATGGACGAGACTGAGGCTGTCGAAGCCGTCAAGAGGGCGCTGCAAAGCGGCCGAGCACCGACCGAGGACGCAGGATCGTCGTCCAATAACGGCCGCGACAGCGACGAGGACGAGCAACGCCGTCTCTTTGCCGCTGCGCCTGCCGCTGCCGCCACCCGGTCGGCTCAAGCAACGGCAGCTCAGCAACCGCAACAGCAACGACCGTCCGCCTCTATAGGCCTCGACGAGCTGCTCGGCCGAGCGCAGCACTCCGGCTCCTCGTCTTCGACCTCCGCTCGCCGAACCACAGGCCTGAATCGCTTCGGCAGCCTTCGCTGATGAAAATGCAGGCCGGCTCGAAGTCGTCTATCGATTGTCCCTGGTCACAAGTCAGGCACCTATCTATCTAGCAAAAGCGCAGGATCCGGCGGTGGCGGCGGTGGCGGTTACGGCTACGACGGCCCTGCCTAGATGACGTCGAGCTCATCCATCCGCCCATCGCCTAGGCCGTACTCGTCGCTTTCCACCTCGCTCATCCAGTCCTCGTCGCTGTCGACACCACCCAAGTAGCCGCCGCCGCCTGCATGCATCGTCCTTGCCGCTGCACGGTCGCGCCCCTCGTCGTCTTCCTCGTCGTCGCTCGCGCCAAAGTGGTTGCGCAGCACGCGGTCCGCGAGCCGGTCCGCGTCCGCCTCCTCGTCGTCCGCCAGGCCACTCCGCCCCGCCCTAGAGAAAGCCAGGCTCGGCTTCTGCGGTGCTGCCCCCGCCCCCGAGGCCGACTGGCTGGCCGCCTCCTCTTTCTTGGGTCGGCCGCGACCCTTGCCCTTGGCCCCGCCTTCGGGCATGGCGCGGCTCTTGGCCTCGCCCCAGTTCTTGGCCGCCTTCTTGCCGTTGCCGGCGGCAGCGGCGGCGGCCTCCTCCTCCTCGCGCATCTCGTCCTCGACGCGGAGCATCTCTAGCTCGTCGCGCCCCGCGCCTAGAAGCGCCTCGATGTGCCGTGCATCGTTGAGCCGCTGTGCCCTGAGGAGGGCGCGGGCTTGGATCGGAAGCGATGAGCCGGAGCTCGAGGCAGCATCACGCCGCTGCCGTCGTCGGACTCGTCCGCCCGGCGAATGGAGGGAAAGCGTCGAGAGCAACAGCCTCTGGATCGGGTCCGACGCCTCCGAGTCGCTGCTCGAGTTGATGGCGCTTTCGTCTGTTGCTGCAACATAGCTGGCAACGCCGGTTGTGTCGCCAAACTGTGCGATGGGTCGATCCTTGTGCGGCGAGTGATGGATTGCGTAGCCAAAGAGGTCGTCGTCGTCGTCATCGCCATCGTCTTCAACGTCGTCATTGTCCCCGCTCTCGCCGACGATGTTGGCTGCGCGATCGTTCTCAGCGCCTGGTCCAGGCCCAGATCCGCGACCGCCGGTGTCCGCTGCGGCTTCCTGACCGAGGCGCGACGTGGTGCGACTCAGGCTGGCCGCCTTGTTTCGCAAGGATCCGTAGCGCTGATAAGGAAGCACGGTGATGGTCTTGGCCTGACGGTGCCCGCCAGCACCCGCCATCGACTCGCCTTCGTCGTCCGAGAGTTCAATGGTCGACACCTTCCACGATGGCTGGTGCGAGTGCCGGTCCGCCTCGGTGGCGCGCTCTGCATCGAGCAGGTGTTCGTCGTCTGCTCCGCCAGCAGGGCTCGGTGTCGTGATCCCTGTCGCCGGAGATGAGGTGCGCCCGCCTCTGCCCACCCGCAGCGCCGAACTCGATGGTGCGTGGTCCGCCTCGGGGGACGACGAATGTCCTGGCATCGACCTAGTGGCCCCGGGCGGCGACAGCGAGGCCTGGCCTGATCGGCTGCGGGCCGCGAGCTCTGCCGCAAAAAGTCCCCCGCCGGCGGTGTTAGGCCCAGCCACGAGGCTAGACGGTGGCGTGCCCAGCATCTCCTTAGGTAGCTTGACGGGTGCGTGGTTACCAAACGGCGACGCAAAGAGCGGCTGAAAGGAGCGAGAACCCCCGCTTGCGCTCCGTGGTAGCGATTGGGCCTGCGACGTCCCCCTGGACAGCTCTTTGCCGATCCGAACAGCCTTGCTGGGCGAGGACGGGAATTCTTCCTCATCATCATCGTCGTCGTCATCCTCATCATCGGACACACGAGGTCCGGTTCCGACAGCCTCGGCGGTCCTTGGGACGCCATTAGCCGCCCGCTGCCCGGGCTTCAAGAGCGATGTGATGCCGACGCCCAGCGCGGAGCCAAGGCTCTTGCTCTTCTGACCAGTAGGCCCGAACTTGCCTTGCTTTGAAGCAGACGGCTTCCCCAAGGACCCGAAGCCGTATGCAGCCAAGCCACCGACCGCGTTCCCCCTGCCCAGAGGTTTCCTCTTGTCGCTGTCTTGGGCCCAGCTGACGGCCATGCTTCCGTCGCCTTCGCTGTCCTTTGAGGCCAAAAAGGCTGCAAAGACTGCACCGGTGCCCCGTTTGACCGCCTTCCCGCCCTCGTGCTGCTTCGGCGTCGGTGGTACCTCTTCGCCCCGCAGCCGCTTCCTCGCCTTGGTCCGAGGCGTATAGGTGATCAGCTCGGTGCGGTCTGCGATGTTCGCCCCGCTGCCGGTGCCGCGATCGTTGATGGGCGAGCGTGTCGAGTGCGAAGCCACGAGCATGCGCAGCTTCGAGGGCGATGCCGCATAGTCGTAACGATCCCCGGTGGTGCCGCTCGGGGAGGCTTTGGTGGGCGTCATCTGGACGTCGATGATGGAGCCGGTCGGCGATGGTGGTGGGTGCTGGCGACCGCCTGTCTCGACCGTGCGCTGTGCCTGCGGTGTGAGTGTGGACGAAGAGGCGCGACTGTGTCGATCATCGGAGCGGCTGGGTGTTCTGAAGGGGTTGCCGTGGGTTGGCGTCGACGATGCATTAGAAGGGTGGGTGTCGGAGCTGCGTCGTGGTTTGGTCGGGGTCTTGAAAATGGCAGCATCTGGCTGCGTTCCGCTGGCGGCCGAGGAGGTCGATGCGGTGTCGTCCCTTCTCCTCTTGGGTTCCGGGGCGGGTGGATGATCTCTCCTGTGATGTGCGTGGTCTTTGCGAGCGCGGGCATTGTCGGTGTGGGCGGTGCTGCTGCTGGCGTGGCCGTCGCAGGCCGAAGAGGACCTCGATGGCTTGGGTTTTGAGGCGCCGCCCTCCGCCGAGATGGCGTTCCAAGTGTCGTAGGTGGAAGCGATCTCGGGGTGGCGGAGGATATCGCGCTTGGTGGGCTCCCTGCCGTGCTTTGCGCGGAACTGGCGCTGCCACTGCTTGAGCTCCTTGCGAAGTATCGACTCCATGGCTGTGGGTCGCCCGTCGTCGCAGTCGCAGAGATGGCGATGGCAATGGCGATGGCGAGGGTTAAAGGTGCGGCGTGGTCGATGGCAGCGTCGGAGCAGGGATCCGAAGAGGGTGTTGGTCGTTGGGTCGGTGGGCCGATAGGCTGGCCGGGACGGGTGCACATCGCTCGCCCCCCCGGAAAATTGCGAGCAGCAGAGCGGAGTGGGCGTCTCTTCGCCTGTGACCCCAAGACGCGTCGACGCGCCGGCCGGGCTCGTCGCGCAGAGTGCGGGCAGGCAGGGGGCAGGCGGGGATCGGTCAGGCCTGGCCAGGCCGTGTTGGTTTCGGGCCCCTCGGCTGACGCCCACCGAGCTCACCTCCGACCGCCCCAACATCGCCATGATGGTTAGAGGTGCCTGCTCGAGGCCATCCGGTAGTTCTCGAAACATCTGGCATGACGAGCTCGCCTCTTCCCCCCCTATGCAAGGAGCGGACAGTCTGCCGCTGTCCGACGTCGGTCAGCCTGGCCCCGAGCGCGTCCATTGCTCCCCGACCTACCCCGCCTAGCCTAATGCTCGCTGGGTTGGATCACCGCTCGACTTTGCACCGCAGAAGACGCCGATCAGCGCAGCAGATATGCCCATCCGTACGCGCAGCCATCTTGACTGGAGGTGGTCGGACCTCGATCCCCGTGCGGCCCAGTACGTGTCATGGGTCGGTCTAGTCGAGGCGACATGCTGAGACCGCCGTGTCCTTTGTTTTAGCGGGCTGCGCCGACGTCGGCTCAGGGGCGCCATCCCCGTGCCAGGTGCTCGTCTCGAGGCAGACTCTCGAGATTTATTTGCCATGCCCGACTTTTCTGGCTATAACCTGCCCCGGCCGCGACCTGCAGGTGAACCGAGCTTGGCCAGCTCTTTGCTACGGACGTGCAGATGCTGTCGGCGCCGGCGCCATATTTGCGGCCATCTTCAACACTTCTCGGCCTGACCCTCGGCCACGGCCGTGCGTGCTGGACAGAAGAGCATCACCGTGTGTCATGGCCAGGCCGGGCTGCGAGGACCCGCTCGACTGGTGAGCGGGCGGCTGGCGTTAGCAAGGCCGCAAAGCCAACGCCGAAAGCGGGCGACGCTCTTTCTTTTGGACGGAAACGGTTGCTTGCCAGGAGGTGGTGGAGGCGCCTCGCCGCCGGACGAGATGAGCGACCAACACCAAAGGTGACTGACTGGCCCGCCACCAGCATCGCAGGCAGGCTTGCCGCCCGCGCCTGCAGGCCGGCGGCCGTCGACTTGGCCCCGTCTTTGTCGCTGTCGCTTTCGAACAAACCGAAAATCAAAGCATGGGCTAGTTTGAATTCCGCCCGCTGCACGAGCTCAGGTCCAACTTCGGTCGGAAACCGCCGCTTCGGGACGGCTGGCGCGTCGTTTGCGTGCGAGAGAGGGGGCCCAACGCCAAGGCCAGCCAGCAGGTGGGCGGGCGACTCGCCGCCTGCCCGTTGGACGGATGATCGGGCCGCCCGCCGCCCAGCAAGCCAGCCTAGCTCCGACGAAAAGACAGGCGAGCGGGAAGTGGGCGGGAAGGCGCAGGCTGTGCACGCCAGCCAAAGCCAGCCAAGCCAAGCCAAGCCAGCCAGCCAGCCAGCCCAGCCTAGCCCCTAGACAGCACAGCACAGCACAGCACAGCGAAACCCTCGACCCCGCCCGTCCGGCCACGCTCCGAGTGAGGGAGCGAGCGAGCGACCGGCTCTGGCGTGCTTGTGACCGACCGGCTGACGGCCGCCCTCCCCTGGCAGGCGGGCGGGCGGCCGATCTCTGAAACTTCAGCGGCCCCCTCACCCCACCGCCGCCACCATCACCAACACCACCACCACCACCACCATCACCGACGTCGTTCACCCCCTTCGACTCCGGCGACTGCGCCACACCCTCCTCTTCCTAACCTACTTTCCCCGTCATCTGCCCCCTATTGCTTTTTGCGCTTCGACGTAATCGACCACGACCGACCACCGACAGACAAGATACGCCCACCGCATCCACCCACGTCCACCTGCTTCGCCACGTCTGCGCTCACGCACTCGGCCATTCCCGAGCGTCTCTGCAGCATTGTTGCGTACCAATCCTGATCCACAGCACACCACCGTAGTCCTCGAGCAGCCCCGCGAACAGCCACAATGGATCTCCGAGTCGGCGGAAAGTGAGTGGATCTTGGCCTGCCACTCTGCCCCGCTCCCGACTACCCTGCTGACTCCTTGGCCGTGTCCCTGCGTCTGATCGTGTCCTTATCGCATTGCTCTCTCCGCTAAACGTGCTCGTCTTCGCCGATTCTACTGCCTCGCGATCATTTGCGCACCCTTAGGGTAAGTGGCTCCGCCTCGTGGAATTCCTGACTCTAGCAACCGCAGGGCCAAGGCTGTGGCGCTGACACGACTCGTCTCCTATCTGCTCGCTCTCGACCGCTCCCTCGCTCCCATACAGTACCGCATTGGCAAGAAGATCGGTTCGGGATCGTTCGGCGACATCTATCTCGGCATCAACATCATCTCGGGCGAGGAGGTGGCCATCAAGCTCGAGTCGATCAAGGCCAAGCACCCGCAGCTCGAGTATGAGGCCAAGGTCTACAAGACCCTCGCTGGCGGCGTAGGCGTCCCCTTTGTCAGGTGGTACGGCCAGGAATGCGACTACAACGCCATGGTCATTGACCTCCTCGGCCCTTCGCTCGAGGACCTCTTCAACTTCTGCAACCGCAAATTCTC
Source organism: Pseudozyma flocculosa PF-1 (assembly GCF_000417875.1). Taxonomy (NCBI): domain Eukaryota; kingdom Fungi; phylum Basidiomycota; class Ustilaginomycetes; order Ustilaginales; family Ustilaginaceae; genus Pseudozyma; species Pseudozyma flocculosa. The sequence continues at coordinate 389,732 of NW_006920878.1, forward strand.
GCTCAAGACTGTCCTTCTGCTTGCCGACCAGATGGTGAGTGCCCCGCGAGTGCCTCTGTTTCCGCCGTCACTGCTTCAGAGCCCTTCCGAACAGACCGCCGGAGCGACCGCATGGACGAGACGGGCGGCGCACCGCACTTCGGCATGGGCGGAAGCCTGTCTCGGCACTCTCTCTCTCTGAAGCGAAGGCAGCTGACAGCCATGCATTGCCCCGCTCTTTGGGCTCTCGTCCCGCCTCTTGCAGATCTCGCGAATCGAATACTGCCACTCGCGCAACTTCATCCACCGTGACATCAAGCCCGACAACTTCCTGATGGGCATCGGAAAGCGCGGCAACCAGGTCAACGTCATCGACTTTGGTCTCGCCAAGAAGTACCGCGACCCCAAGACCCACCTGCACATCCCGTACAGGGAGAACAAGAACCTGACCGGCACCGCCCGATACACGTCGATCAACACCCACCTTGGTGTCGGTGAGTCTACCTCGATCGCGGCGGCATTCCTGCAGTTCCGCGACAGGTTTCCGTCGAATCTTTGCCCCGAAGCCACCGCTGACCTCGCTCCGATTCCCCTCCGCTCGACTCTCTAGAGCAATCCCGACGTGACGATCTCGAGTCGCTCGGCTACGTCCTCATGTACTTCCTGCGTGGATCGCTCCCGTGGCAGGGGCTCAAGGCGGCCACCAAGAAGCAGAAGTACGACCGAATCATGGAAAAGAAGATGACGACGCCGACGGAGCTTCTCTGCCGCGGCTTCCCCTCGGAGATGGCGCTGTACCTCAACTGCTGCCGCTCGCTGCGCTTCGACGACAAGCCGGACTACAGCTACCTCCGCAAGCTCTTCCGCGACCTCTTTGTCCGCGAGGGCTTCCAGTACGACTATGTCTTCGACTGGAGCATCCAGCAGCGCGACGACGGCAACCCCCGCGGCGACGCCATGCCGATGAAGCAGGGCGCCACCCAGCTGCCGCGACGCAAGGTGCTGCCCCAGGAGGGCGACGAGGGCGTCAACCCGGGCATGGACACCACCCGCGCTGCCCACGGCACCGCCCGCGCCAACGAGAAGGCCTACCTCGCCCAGCAGCAGCAGCAGCAGGCCATGGCCGCCAACGCCGCTCAGCCGCTTCGCCGCGACGAGCAGCCGCGCGGCAACCAGTACTACTGAGGCGGCACATCGACGATGTGGTGCTACGCGCTCTGTCCTTCCGACGACATGTAGACCCGGCCCAGCTCGCGGCGATCCCTGGCAGGTCATCGGGACTGGCCAGTCGCGGCGGCCAGGTGTAGGGAAGGGCGCCAGCAATTCGTACGCGCCTTCGCTATCTAGGCGGAGCGAGCGCCGCAGTCGATGAGGGGTAGGATAAGGGACGAACAAGAGCATCCGTGTCGGGATGCAAAGCTCGTCCCGATCCGCTGTGCTTGCCGTCCCGTACGGCCATTGTCAGCGGCCTTCGCGGGAAGCCGACAGACTTTCGCGTCCGCTGCAATGGCCGCGCAAGTCATGGCAGACCGTATGCCGCTCCGCATCCCTTTCGGCCACTTCACGGCTCCCTTCTCGTCTCCGGCAGTCAAGCGATGGGCTCTTTCAACAACACAAGATTCAGGCATGGATGGTCGATCAGCTGCACGATCCGATCTCGGTGAGATGGGACCAATTCCTCGCGGTAATGCGAGAGGGCTTCGGAGGAAAACAACACAGGAGCCCTCTGATCGGTTTTTGTGCAGCAAAATCAACTTCTTACGGCAACACGGTCGACACCTCGTTCCTCACCGCCATCTTCCGGCGACTGGACAGGCTTGAAGACCTGGACGAGAACGATGGCGATGATGACGACCAAGGCCGTCTCTGCAGCGGCCAGAGATCATCGCCACGCCACGACTCGTCCCCAACCCTGCTCTTCTCTCTGATCTCACAGCTTCGGTGCACGCCCGCGCGCGCACCATCCGGCTGAAAGGCTTCCGAGGAAAAGCGGGCACACGACGTTGCTCCGACACACGCAAGATAGTTTCCCAGGGTCGACATCCAGCCACCATCGCCTACCGCCTTTCATCCCATTCTCGATTCCCTCCCACCAAGCACGCTCCTGTGCAAGTCGGCCGCGCCAGGGCTCTCGGCACCTCGCGCGCTCGTCTTCCCACAACCCACACATCGCCGTCTATCGACGAACCCTTCGCTCTCGGCTCGGGGGCCATCCCACTGCATCCGGATATGTCTAGCGAGCACTGATTCTGCAGAGGCGCCTGCCCGGTCCACGTCGGCAGGTCTCGGAACACGCGAACACCCTCGACCTCTGCCGTGTCCGACTCGTCCTGACGCCGTCGTGGCAGGGCTGGCAAGTCCCTCTGCAGCGCGGAAGCGGTTGCGTCGGCCCTTGAGTCCACGGACGGCTCATCTGCCGCCGCCGACAAGCAAGCATTTGCCGAGCTTGAGCTTCGCACCCTCCATTCTGGTGCAAAGCGTAGCCGGGCCTCGACAGCCGGATCTCGTCGACCGAGGCGGCATGTGTGTGACGGCAGGCCCACCCGCGCGCCCGCTCCTTCTTCCTTCAGAGAAGGGGCCCGGTGCTCGGTGCGGATTCTCTGCAGTTCGTCACAGACTGTCACTACTCGGCCCAATTGTCCTTGCATCTCTCCCCCTCTCCACGCACCTCTCTTGTTTCCTCCTCTTGTCGCCTTCTTTCCCCCGCTTCACTAGTCACTTCCCCTTTTCGTGTCCACCTTTCATCCCTTGCCACCCGGTCACGCCTCGTAACGACAGTCGCATCCCATCTTCCTCTCCCCCATCCTCATCGTCTTTCGACCCATCAATCGATTGTGATCAATCTCCTCGTCGTGCCTCGTCGTCGTCGTCGTCACCGTTGCCCTGCAACCTCGATTGTCTGCCTGCCCATCGCCGGCCCGCGAGCAGTCAAAGCGCCGCGAGCGCACATCTCAAGCAGGCTCGCGTTACCTTTTCTCGACTCGAGCTGATCCTCCCTTCATCGGGCGATATGACATCTGGCAACCAATGGAGGACGTCTAACGCAGGCGTTTGCATTCTAAAGCTGTCGTCGCCATGGAGCGTAAGACGTCGAGATGGGATCGAGGCGTATATCGGCGAGAGATAGGCCCCGCGGGGAGGGAAGGGGGGGTTGGGCGGGAGGGGGTTGTCAAAGGCCGGAGCCGCGAGAGAAAGGGGGAAAGGAGGGGGCTGGGGGAAAGAGGGGGCTGGGGGAAAGGGGAAAGGGGAAATAGGAGGGATGCAGCTAGAGACGAGGGGGCGGACTCAAGCGGCGGCGGATGGCACCAAGAAGGCCTACAGGCCCTCTTGAGCGGTCTGTGTGGGAGCAAAAGGCGATTGAAGAGGAGACAGCGACTGGCGCTCAGCTCTTTAGTTGGCATGGCCACCGGTGCCGCTTCCAAAGCCGCTGCCAAAGCCGCTGCCAAAGCCGCTGCCAAAGCCACTGCCAGAGCCGCTGCCAGATCCACTGCCAGAGCCACTGCCAGATCCAGAGCCAGATCCGGAGCCACTGCCAGAGCCAGATTCAGAGCCACTGCCACTGCCAGAGCCACTGCCAGATCCATGACCGATGCCGCCACCAGATCCACCGCCAGCTCCGCCACCCGCTCCGGCACCAGCGGCAACGCCAGGTCCACCGCCAACGCCGCCAGCAGCGCCCTCAGCGACACCGCCAGCACCGTTAATCTTGCTGCTCTTGCCCTCAGCCTGCTGTTTACCGGTCGCACCCGCGGTGCCCTGACCGAGACCGCTCTTGCTGTCAGCGGGGTTGGTCGATCCGTCGAGCTTCTTCAGGTCATCGGTGTTCGTCGTTACGGTGTTGGAGGACGAGGAAGGCTTGGGGTTCTTGCTGTAGTAGGAGCGCGAAGACTCGGCACTGAAGCAGTACGTGTAGACGCCGGGGTCGGTCACGAGTTCGGCGATCTGGCCGCGGAAGCTGATGACGGCCTTGACCGGGTCGAACTGCTTCTGGTCGTGGTCGTTCCAGTTGAGCATGAGCACGCAGAAGCGCGACGTGTCGGCATTGGTGAGGCTGACCTGCTCAAAGGCGGTGCCCATAATCTTGCCGTTGATGACGTCGGCGTTGTTGGGGTTGTCCGTCGACGAGAGGCCGATACGCACGCCCTGGCCCCAGCCAGCGCGAGCAGTCACGGCAGCACCGCTGCCGGCAGACAAATCGCGAAGGATGACGGCAAGGACAAAGGCATCCGTCAGCGTCAGCTTGCGCGCAAGAGGTTCCAACTCTGTCCAGGCGTCGTCTCCGTCTCGAGCGCGTGGCACTTACAGGTGGCCGACAAAGTCCATCTGCGAGGTACGAGCGTAGTAGCCGTTGGGACCATAGATGCCCTGGCCTCCCTTGCGGGGAGGGGCGGCCATGGCCGAGCAGTGGGAAGGCTCGTACTTGAAGACAAGGCCGCGCTCCTTGAAGCATTCGGCTGGCTCCAGGGGCTTACCAGTGGGCGTCTGGGAGATGTGGTCGCTCGGGTCGGGCCCAGATTGCTTCTCGGAGCCGTTGTCACCGCTGCCGTCAGTCTTGCCGCTGTTGGTCGCCTTGTCAGCGGTGGTACCCTGCTTTGTGGTCTTGGACTCGTTGGGCCCGTTGGCGGTGGTTCCCTTGGCGGCCTGGCGACGGTGCAGCTTGCGCGACGAGAGGTTCTTGTGTCCGTTGGCAGGCTGTTGGACCTTGGCCGACGCATCCTCGGTGCTCGGCTTTGCCCCACCCTTGTCCTTGGTCGTTTCTGGCGTCGACTGCAGCTTGGACGCAGCGCCGGGCTTGGCCAGACCAACCTTCTCGGCAACCTGGGCCATGCTCTGGCCACTGCTCACGTTGAACGGCATGAGGGACTCGAGTTCCTGGAAGGTGAGCTTCACCTGGTTGGCCACCTTGTCGGCGACGTCGAGCCAGTTGGGGGTGGCGACGTGGTCGAGGTCGTAGGTGAGCTGCGTCTGCGAGCGGAGACCGCGGAAGGCCTTGGGCAGAATGAGCACGTTGGCGAGGCAAACTTTGCAGGAATCGTTGAGGCTCGGGAAGGTCTCGGACATGGCGTCGTCGGTACGCAGCGCCGTCTGCCACACGTTGACGTCCGAAGTGTTGCGCGAGATGGCGTTGGTGCCGACCTTAAACACAAAGTCCCTCATGTTGCCCCAGGGCTCCTGGCTGAGCGTGTAAGTCATCTCGGTGAAGAGTGTCTTCTTCTGGTACTTTGCCTGGATGTCGGTCTGAACGGTCGCATTGTAGCCCACATATCCTTGCCAGCACTGCGTTTTCAAGCAGGCAAAAAGACGCAGGGTGGACCGCAGGTCAGTGTCAGCTCAGGCGTCCGTGGAGCGAAGATTGGAGGGAGTATATCGCGGAATACTCACGACGGCGCCAAAGGCATCCTTTGCAAGGCCGAGCTCCTTGTCGGCGTACTCGAAGTCAGACTCGGACCACGAAGCCTCGAGGGCGCACAGCTTCACCAGAGGACGACCCTGGTAGTAGGCACTGAGCTCAGAGTCGGCGTGGATCTTCTGGTAAAGCGCCTTGGCGAGGCGGGCCGCCTGGTCAGGCGGGATCTGCATGACTGGGACGGTCCCCGACACGTGCTGCGGGGATTCCTGAAGCGAGAAGTACTCGGGGCAGAGATCAAGCTTGCAGAGTTCCTTGATCGAGCGCAGGAGGTAGTTGACGTAGTAGGACTCGTACTTGGAGTCGAGCTGTCCGGCACCAACGTAGCTCTTGGACGACTTGGCCGCCGGGTTGGCGGTCCAGGGCAGGGCGCGAGTGCTGAGCTTGACGGAATCCGACGAGCCCCTGCTGTTCTCGATGACCTCCTTGATGTCGAGTACGGTCTGGAAGAGCTTGGGCGACGATCCGGCGAGGTTGAAGTACTTGAGGTCCCCCGTGAACGGCGCACCGCACTTCTGCGGGTCATCGGCCGTGTAGTAGTCCAGGCTGAAGTCGGAAGAGCCGATGGGGAGGCGAACCGAGTTCATACCGACACCGCCGGCGTTGAGCCATCCCTCGTTCTGCGAGTAGAGCATGTTGAGGATCTCGCAGTAGAGTTGCGGGTTGGCCTTGCGGACATCGGCCAGGATGATACCGGTGGCGTCGGTGACCGAGCCTCCGACGTTCTCCATGGTCTGGAAAGAGTTCCAGTCTTCAATCGAGAGCCCGACCGCGTCCGGCTGACCACCGGCGGCGTCGGTCGACTTGGTCAGCGGCTTGCCGGGCTTGAACTTGATGCCCGGCTTGGTGACGTCCATGGGATTCTTGAAGTCGTGCTTGGTCGACATCAGGTAGTCGATCGTCTGACCAAGCGCGCCGGTGGCGAGCAGGGCCATGGCCAAGAGGCCAGACCACTTTCCTGAGAAGGACGCCATGCCAGGCTGATACTTAACGAGACGTTATTAGCGAGGGTAGAGATCTGCAGGAGTGGGACAGCTCAGGGGAGAAATGGTGAACGAGGGGGGAAAGAAGGGAGGAGAGGGATTAGGGGGGAGGGGCGAGGGGAAGATTCTTGGTGGATGAGAGGGAGAGAGGTGGCACGATTCGTTCGCGCTTTATGGACTCGCTCCGCCGCCGGTCCTGAGGATGGGGCAGCCAGGAGTACGAGGAGGTTCCGAGGAGGGGCCCTACACGGCAACCGCAAACGTGCCAGGCTGCCAGGTCTACCTCATCTCACCGCATGCTCCGCCCGCCCACGCCGGCCCCTCGGGATGTGGGTGGTGCTCGGCTTTGGTGGGTGGCGACAGCAACAGCAAGAGCAACAGCGGTGGGGTGCTGTCGCCACACCCTGGCCGTAGCTGAGAAATGATACCCCTACGATGTCGGTGTCTACCGTTGCCGCTCGTCGCCTTTAACATGGATCGAGTGCATTGTCGTTTGTGCAACGGGGGGGTTGCAATTGCGCTTGTGATCATGTCACCATGTCGACAGCGGTTTGGAGCCCTGAGACCGGCGCTCAATCCGCGTGTTTGCGATACCTTGGCCATGCTGCCGAAATTGTGGCTGTTGGTGGGTGGATCTCTTGTTGTACTGACGATCTCTCTGTCGCTCGCGCCACGGAACGTGATCCGGTCGGACTTCGCCCCCGATCGACGGCGAGCCGGATCGCTCCCGGCGACCATCGGAAAGCTGGCAAACGAGTTTGCAAGCTGCTGAATTGCAGACCGCCGCCGATCCCTTGCGCCCGTCCGAAGATGGATCAGGGCGAGGGCGGTCTTGCCCATTTTTGCAACTGCGCCCACCTCTGCCATGGCAACATCGGGTGGGTCTTGGAGAAGTGGATTGCCGTTCAATGCCAAAGCGCCGGTATAGGCATGGGCAAGTCTTTCTGCGATGCTTGCAGACCAAGGCCTCAAGATACCGAGGTTTCGCAGGGGGATCTTGCGTACCAGAGTCGCCACGGGTGCTGCGCAACAGGACCCCTGTAGACGGGCGATGAATCCATCGAGTCGGACGGCAGGTTGAGCATATCTCCTCCCGCCACTTGAGCCTGGCTGCAGCGACCTCGCCGGCTGACGACTTCTGCGCTGACTACGTGACCGTGTAGACGGGCTGACGGCGTTGCAAGGTTGTCGCAGGGAGGAGAGGAGCAGTGCCCGCCCGCCGGGCCTTTGTTCCAAGTCTTGGTGGGGGTCCGGCCCTCACGGGCCCGTAGACTAGCGGCCGTCCCGGTCCTTCATCAGCTTGCAACGAGCCAAGGTGGGTGGAAGACGCCCTGGCTCGGGCCGCCCACTTGGCCGTAGTAGGTGCAGGAGGCGGACGTGCTAAAAACCCCTCGCCTTTGGACCACCTCGGTCCCCTCATCCTTAGACTGTTTTGTCACTTTCCCCCTGCTCTCCCGTCCTTGGCCGTCCCCCGACACTCCTTACCTCTTGCTCCGACTCTGTTCGTCGATCTCGTCGAACCCCGCTCGTCGGCTCCTCTCAAACCACCTTGCACTAATCAATCGCCTGCCAGCATGAAGGTGCTCAACGTGTCCGTCTTCGCCGCAGCTGTGGCCGTGATGGCATCTTCGGGCCTCGGAGCCGCCGTGCGCAACGAGACAGGCAACGAGGACAGCGACTCGGGCCTGCTGAGCAAGGTCTCGGTGAGTACGGCAGGGCATCTGAGAGATGAGGGCGATCGCGGCCGGACTGACAACCCTTCCTCCTGCACCCTCTTCTGGCTGCTCGCCGTACCCTGGCGAGACGCAGCCCGTGCTCCAGCACGCTCTGACGCACATCGCCGTCAACTACGACCCAAAGAAGAGGCAAGCCCACTTCCACAAGTGGATCAATGAGCAGATCCAACTCGGAAACGACAGGGTCAAGTCGCTCCTCAACGACCACCACGAGGCGATCCCCATCGACAAGGCCTATGGCATGCACGATGTTTCCAGCCATCTCAACTTCGGTTTTGGCAAGCTCGGTGACCTTGTCTCGCATGACTCAAGCAATCCGGACCATGCCGCCTTCAACTTCGACGACTTCTTCAAGACCCACGACGGCGAGGAGGACGGCAGCGGCGAGAATGTCGACCAGGTCCTCAACCGCATGCTGGGACCCAAGGGATGGGGCATCCAGGACCAGAGGATGCTCAGGCTGGCCACCTCGCAGAAGTCTTCCTCTTGGTCTTCGTCTTGGTCGTCGTCGAGCAAGTCGTCGTGGAGCTCTTCCTCGAAGAGCTCGGACAACTCCGAGACCAAGGAGTGCACCGAGAGCTCCCAGCAAGAAGCGGCCAGCTTCGCATCCGTCTTCCTCAACATGGGCAGCCAATTTGGCGCTCGTTGACCGTCCGTATTCGCTTTCGCTTCGTCCACCTAATGTAGAGGTCCCCTTCCTTCCTTGCCCATCGTGAAACTCTTCGATCGCCCCTCTCGCGATGCCCTCCATCCTTCTCTGTCTTGGCCTCTTCACCGTCCCACTGTCGTTGTCGCGTATCTCAGTGTCCGTCGAACGCTTTCTTGAACGCCATGATTGATGGGCAAGCTCGGAAACGCCAGAAGTCCCGGTGAATCGACTGTCGAGGGCTGTGTACTGTAGGTATCGAGTTCGGCGGGTCGAGGTGGCGGATAAGTTGGTTCGGTGGGAACCGGGAGCTTGACGCGCGGCTTCGGCGCCAGCAAAGTGGGTTCGGGTAAGCCACCCCCGCTTACTAAGCGATTAGAGCTCCAAGAAGAACGTAACGCCCGCGAAGCCCCACCCGCGAATCACCTTCGCTCATCACCTCGACCCACGATACGGCAAACACCCCTTCCTCCTCTGCGAAACCCGCGCCGGCACGACAATCACGATGTCCAGAGCCTCTTGCTGCTCCCTAGCGAGGCTGTGTCTTCCGCTCGCGCGTTCGGGCGTACGTCAGACCTCTCAGCCCGTCTCGACACTCCGCCAACTCGCACACACTTGGGCCAACGCACAGGCAACGCCGCCACACGGCGCTCGAGCTCCCTTCCAGGCATGTCGTCGATCCGTGTCGCAGCTTGGCCCAGTGTCCTTGAGGCGATTCTCGACAACGCGCAGCACATTCGAGCAAGCGACGTCGAGCCCACCCCGTAGCGGTTCTTCTGGCTCGTCGCCTTCTCCTACGGCGCCACCGTCCAGCAGGATGGCCGAGCTCAATCGAGAGTTTCAGCGGAGACAGCGCGACACGTACAAGAAGCGCAACCAGTCCCTTTTCATGTACTCGGCCGCCACCATCATCTTTGCCGTTGGCTTCACCTACGCCGCGGTGCCTCTGTACCGAGCCTTCTGCTCCGCCACGGGCTTTTCTGGCACGCCGCTAACCGACCCGTCCAGGTTCGAGCCATCTCGACTGGTACCGGCCTACCTCGATCCCTCCACCAACCGGCCGGCCAAGCGGATCCGCGTCACGTTCAACGCGGACGCCTCCGACGCCATCCCGTGGACCTTTACTCCGCAGCAGAAGGAGATCTACGTGCTGCCCGGCGAGACCGCCCTGGCCTTCTACACAGCCAAAAACAAGAGCGATCGCGACATCATCGGCATCGCAACCTACAATGTCGCTCCGGATAGGGTGAGTGCTCGAGGGACGCCGACGCCCTTGAACCGAGCTCCTGCAGCCCCCAAAGACCCGCACCGCTGACGCCGTGTGGCCAGCGCGCCCCTCTCTCCCTTCCCGACAACCTCGACGCTTTAGATCGCGCCATACTTTGCCAAGGTCGAGTGCTTCTGTTTTGAAGAGCAGAAGCTGATCGCCGGTGAAGAGGTCGACCTGCCGATCTTCTTCTTCATCGACTCGGACGTGCTCGATGACCCGTCGGTCAAGGACGTCGACGACGTCGTGCTCAGCTACACTTTCTTCTCGGCCCGGAGGAATCCGAAGAACGGTCAGCTAGAGTATGTATCTTCCTTACGGCGATCTATGCGGCGCTATCTCGGGACGCTGACCGTGCCCCTTGCCTTTTGTGCCGATGCAACAGGCCGGATACGGACCTCTCCAAGTACCAGGTCGGCAAGGATCTTTAGACCTTTCCGTGTCTTCCGAATCCCCTGGGCAGTGCCCTTACCCACCTCTCTACCCTCGCGCACCGGTCTCTTTGTAATCCATCTCTTTGTCTCTCGGAAGAGTGTCTTGTGCCATATCGAAGACGAAGCAGGCGTCGGTGTGGCGGAGGGCGAAGGGCCCTGTTTCAGGGTCCAGTCACGTGCGTCTCCTCAAATTTTTGACGGGCGAGCCTTCGCCACCTCAGTTTCCCCGCTCTGCCGCTTGCATCTCCGTCTTGCCTCAGTCCACCTTCCATCGGCCACATCCCCGCTCGATCGGTCCTGCGATCAACGAAGCACCCTTGCCTTCGCTCTCTACCCTCCGCACCGTTCAGCTTCTCCCTTTTCGACCGCACTGCACCGGCAAGCGCGCTCTTCTTCCCTCTGCCTCTAGCCAACACCGCCCTCTGACTTGGCCAAGGACGCCCACCGACGTTCACCATGCCCGGCTCCTCGCTCCGCAATGCCGTGCAGCGACGCAACCACAAGGAGCGGTCGCAGCCGGTCGGCCGGCAAAAGCTGGGTCTGCTGGAGAAGCACAAGGACTACGTGCTCCGCGCCAAGGATCACAATGTCAAGCAGCAGCGGCTCAAGCGCTTGCGCGAGATTGCGGCGATGCGGAACAAGGACGAGTTCAACTTTGGCATGGTCCGGACCAAGACTGTCAATGGCGTCCATGTGCAGGACCGCGGCAACGAGGCGCTCAAGAACGACGTCGTGGCCCTGCTCAAGACGCAGGATGCCGGCTATGTGCGCCTGCACATCACAAAGGAGAGGAGGAAGATCGACAAGCTCAAGGAGAGGATCGCCATCGCTCTGCCCGGCATGCGCGAGGAGTGGCTCGACGAAAAAGAGGGCAGGAAGCAGACGCTGCAGAGGGCTGGTCTGCTGAGGTCGGAGAAGGTCAAGGGCAAGGCCAAGGCCAAGGCAGACGAGGACGACTGGGAGCTCGATTTGCTCGATGGCATCGACGACGACATGGAAGGTGCAGCGGGAGCGGGGAGCCTCGTCGGTGGCATGGGGAAGAAGACGGTCTGGCTGGACGACGTGGACCAGGCGCGAGCATACGGGACAGCACCCGCAGCGACGGCACCGACAAGGACGGCCGCGCTACGGGACGACATGGACGATCTCGACGACGACGACGACGACGACGATGAAGGCAGCATCGGCGACTTCGGATCTTCATCAGAGGATGACGCGACCGCACCTTCGGCAGCATCAGCACGACGCAAGGGAGAGGTGAGCATTCCGTTGGTCGCCTTCGATGCCTTCAGCGTTGCACTGCGACGTGCTGACACTTGGTTTCGTCCCCGTTCCCACGCCCTTCCGCTCCGCATCTCGCCCTCGTGCGTAGAAGCATCTGGGCTACCTCGTCTCTGAGCTCCGCTCTCGGCAGGAGCGCCTCGACTCGCTCAGGGAGGCTGCTGAGAAACTCGGTCTGGTCAAGGCGCTCATGACGACCAAGGGTCAGGCGGCGCGGCGACAGTCGTCGCAGAAGCAGTCGCTCACTGACGCTGTGGCGGCAGGCAAGATGACCGCCAACGGCCTGGCCCTTCCTGGCAACGAGAGCGACGACGACGACGACGAGAAAGACGGCCGAGGCAGGAAGAAGCCCGTCAAGAAGATGTTCAAGTGGAGCAAGGAGAGGAAGCGCTAGACGAGGCCGACCCGTGCATTCCCGGCCGCAGCCGTCTTTCATGTAGCGAGCGGCGAGCGGCACGCGTTCCGTGGGCCCAGCCCTTGACATGGGATATCGAACCAGTGGACGACAGTCGGTCAAGTTCTGCCTGCGTTGCTCTTGGCGTGTCGCGATAGGGATGCGCACGACATCCGGTGCCGACGCCCTAGCTTGGCGTTGTCTGGTGTGCGGGTCAGAGGGGACCACGTACGTCGTTGATGCCGTGAGGCTGACCTGCCGTGTGAGGCACCAGCGTGCACCACCAGGCAGCTCTTGTCGGACGGCGGCGCGAGGTCTTGGCCCGGCTTCTCTCGCGCGAAAGGATATTCGCCCGGCACGGATTTGCTTTGACGTCATGGGCGGCGGGAAGCCGGTGTGGCGGTGTGCGGCCGCCGCCCGAAGAAACGTTTCGGATGACCGCCGCGAAGACATGCAGAGGTCTGCCAGCTGGAGGGCATCGGCCATTGAAAGACAAACTGCCGACATCGAAGCTGGGTCTCGCTGCAAAAGCTGAAGACCGCCGACTGCCGAGGCCCCGGAGCCGTATCCATGACGTTGGGCTGTGCTCGGCCAGTTGCGGATGTTGGAGCGCCGTCGATCCGCCTCTTCGGCTTCTTCCGTCAAGGAAGATCGAGCAAAGCTTACAGCGGCGGGCGCGGCAACGTGCCCAAGCTTGTCGCTCGGCTGATCCGGCTGTGACGTTCCTCCTGGTCGTCAGCGGCGGCTTCGGACCGTTGCCGTCTCGCCGCCACCACTTTGCCCGCACACAAACAGCAGATCGAGAGAGGAAGAGAGAGGCCGGAGACGCCGAGCGGGCGGCACAGCCGGGCTGATGAAAGTCGAGAAAAACCTCCACCTCGTCGGACGGGACCCCGAAAGGTGTCACTGCTCTTCCGCCGCCGCCGCTGCCAAACCTGACGTCCGCCCAAACTGCCAGCCCAAGGCGAATTCTCTCCCCCCTCAGCTTTGCCTGCCTAGGCCTCGATGATGAGGCAGTGCCCCTCGATCAAGGCACTCGACGACAGGAAGAAGGAAGAGGCGAGAGGCGGCAGGAACGCTCGAAATCGAGCCAACCGTCAGGCCTGCCCCGAGCTGCCGCGCCCTGGGCATGTGGGGAGGCACCTCATAGACACGAGGGGCGGCAGATCAGTCGACCCCTCCTCGGTCATGACGACGCTGATCAAGGGTGCTGGGTCCGTGGTCGTGGCTGCAAAGCCGAGGGGAGCCGGCGTCGTATATAAGGACCGGGAAGAGACGGGGACCCTCGCTGGAACAGCATCACTACCACTCAACCACCTCGTCCCACCATGAAATTCTCGGCCGCTACCGCTCTCGCTCTTGCCACCGTCGCGTCTGCCTCTCCCCTCCTCAAGAGGCAGCAGGACCCCAATGCCACCGGTGGCGCCGCCGGCGCCGGGGGCGACAACTCCACCTCGAGCAGCGGAGGCTCCGAGAACGGCACCTCGACCAACGACCCGACTCCCATCCCGCTCAACCTCAACGACACGCAGATCCTTCAGTACGCTCTGACGCTCGAGCACCTCGAGGCCGCCTTCTACAACCAGAGCCTGCAGCAGCTCGGCGAGGACGCCTTCAGCCAGGCCGGCTTCAATGCCTCGACGCGCAACCAGCTCTACAGCATCGGCCGCGACGAGGCGGCGCACGTCGACTTCCTCACCCAGGCGCTCGGCCCGGACGCGGTCGGCGCGTGCACCTACAACTTCTCTGCTGTCCAGGACGTTCCCTCGTTCCTTGCCACCGCCCAGGTGCTCGAGGGCGTTGGCGTGAGCGCCTACATCGGGGCTGCCAGGAACATCACGTCCAAGGACTACCTGGTTTCGGCCGCCTCGATCCTCACCGTCGAGTCGAGGCACGCCAGCTACATCAACTCGCAGGTCAGCGCGGACGGCAACGTCGTCCCCTCGCCCTACGACACCCCGCTCGACTTCAACCAGGTCTACTCGCTCGCGGCTCCCTTCATCACCGAGTGCCCCCGCAACCAGAGCCTTCCCTTCTCGCCTTTCCCTGCTGCCAGCCTCTCGCCCGCCGGCGGTGCCGATGCCTCGAGCAACAATGGCTTCTTCACCCCCGGATCGCAGGTCACCGTGAGCTACGACAGCGGCAACTCGACCAACGGCGGCAGTGGTGCAATGGGCAACAACTCGTCCAGCGGCATGGACGGACAGACCTACCTCGCCATCATCCAGGGCCCTACCCCTCCCGTCTTCCTGCCCTTCACCCAGGACCAGCCTGTCACGCTTCCCTCTAACCTCACGGGCGGACAGATCTACGCCATCGTCACGTCGTCCAACAGCTCGGTGACGGACGACAACACCATCGCCGGCCCCGCCGTTGCCTACATCAACGTGCCCCTCCCCGAGGCCCCCTCGGCTTCCGCCAGCGCCTCGTCGTCGGCCGGTAGCACCGGTGCCGCCGGCGCGCCCGGAGCCTCCGAGACTGGCTCCATGTCAATGATGCCCACTGCCTCCTCGGCTGCCGGCTCGTCGACCCAGACCAACGGCGGTGCAGCTGGTGCCGGACCTATGGCCACCTCGTCGGGCTCGTCGGGCATGATGCCCACTGACGCCGCAGGATCTTCGTCGGCCGCTCCCTCGGCCACCGCCAGCGGCATTAGCAGCGAGCTGAGCGCCGCCCAGGCGAGCGCTAGCGCCTTCACCGGCTCCGTCGGCAGTGCTTCCGCTGCCCCTGCTCCCACGGGCTCGGCTTGATCCAAGATCGATCCCCCCTCTCCCTTCGCCTTCTATCTTCTTCCTCGTGAAGATCCTCTGTTGATTCCCTCCCTCCACGGCTGTAGCATACGACACATTTTTTGTACATCATCCTCCGTCGACTACCGATCGACCGCCTAATCGACACAACCTCTTCTAATTCTCCCTCTTCTGCCGGTGAGATGACCTCTAATGTGTCTCTGTCAAATACCGTGACCCGCCATCGTTGGCCTCGTCCAGTGGACGTGGTCGGAGCGCAGTCCCGCTGGCGTTTCCTTCCTTTCGCAGGACGAAACGCCAAGCGACACCCTTGCCGGCATGGGACGGTGAATCAGGACAGAGCGGAATATGATGCTTGATCTAGGGATCCCCCCACAACACCCGCCCTGACCTCGCTGAGCAAGACTGGCAGGGTCGGAGGGGACAGAGAATCGTAGACTCGGAACGTGGAGGGCTTGGACGTTCGAGATCTGTTCTTGATTCCCCCATGGGTGCAGGAAAAAGGGCAATGAGGAGGTTGGCGGCCGAGAGCTGGGATCTGGGATCTAGGAGCTGGGATCTGCGCGCTTTCGGTTGGATCGTTCTGTCGCTCTTTCACACACTCTCGTTGTCGGACTGCGCAACCTCACCAGCACATGCGATCCGTTCTCCCCAATCGTTGCAATAGATTGGACCACGCCGCCCTTCGGTCAGAACTCGTAGTCTTCCGGCTTGTCGCTCTTGAACACCGGCCCTCGCCGTGCTGCGGGCTGTGTCGAGACGCTGCCCGAACCCAAAGGACCGTGTCCATGCCCGTGCGAGTGACCATGCGAAGATCGGCGAGTATCTAGCTCGACTTCTAGGGGCTCCGAGTCGTTCGCTGAGTGTGAAGAGATTGAAGGCATAGCCTGGGATGCCGCGGCCAGACCGCGTTCGCGCAGGCTCTTGAGCCCGGCAAACCGTGGCGGAGCAGCGGCCGGGACTGGCGAGGCTGACGCCGATGCCGACGCTGGTGGTATTGTCCCGACGCCAGCGGCAGATGTGGCTGTCGGTGAGCGACGCTGAATAGAGGTCGTGGTGGCCCTTGGCTTGGCTTCTTGGACCGGCGCAATTGTCGTCGACCCTGCGGAGCTGATCGCGGTGGTGCGGCCTGGCTTGTGTCCTTTGCCGGCGGAGGAACCGTCGTCCATATTCTTGGGCGGCTTGGTCCTCCTCTCGCTGACGCCGCCTTCGACGTCCAGGTGCAGCGTCTCGATGACGAGCCTCTTGCGCCTCACCTTGAACGCCAGATTGTTCTCGCCCCCGCCCGCACCGCCCTCTCCCACGGCGCCGCTGCCTCCGAGTAATGCCGATGCAGACGACCCCGTGTCGGATCCACGCGCTGCTGCTCCCGCCCCCATGCCACGCAGCACCGAGGCGCGGATCGATGGGTTTGTCAGCGTGCCGAGTGCCGGCGTCTTGAGCACTTTGAGCGCGCCCGTGTAGCTCGGGAAGGCAGACCGCAGCGCTGGCGATGGCGCAAAGGCGGAGAGGGAGATGCAGGCATCAGACACGTGTGAGACGCGATGGATCAGGTTGGCGGAGACTGAAGCCGCGGGTGACGGGCTGGAGGGTTGGATGGCTGAGAGCAGATAGGGCGAGAGTGTGATGGTGGCGATCGCAGGAATGGCGGCTTCGGTTGCTGCAGTGCTACTGCTAGCGACGGCATCGCTGCCGCTCGATCCGGGTAGGGCAAGGGAGCGGATCAGGTTCTTGAGCCTGAGCAGGAAGCGGACGAGCTCGGTCTCGACCCTCTGACCCCGTCTGATTCGCCAGCAGGGCGATCCGAGCGAACGGATCGCGACGCGGAGCACGGGCAAGGGCGAGGTCGGAGCCGAGCGGCGGTACTGGCGGCAAAGGTCGGCGTGCTTGCGGATCCGCGCCAGCGCGAGGTCGTAGCTGCTGCCTGCCGTCTCATCGTCGTTGACAAAAGGGTCGAGTTCGTCGAAGTCGATCTCGACCGTTTCGAGAAAGCCGTCGGCCTTGGCCTTGGACAGCAGACGAGGCGACATGCGTCGAGAGAGGTCGAATATCGAACAGAACGCTTCGGCCTCATCTGTTTGTCGGACGAGTAGAGAGAAGGGCTGTCAGCGCGGTGTTCCGCCTGCCGCCGCCATTGTGCGTCTCTGCCCAAGCGCACCTTTCCCCTTTGACGAATCTTCGACTGTGGTCTTGAACTGGGTCATCTTCTCATAGCGCCATGCGATCTTCATCTCCCTGTTGCTCTGTGGATCCGTATCGGCCGCTCTGCCTGCCTTTGGGCCGTTATCTTCATCTGGCACGGTGCCCAGGCGCTCCGAAGGCCCCGGAAGCGATTCGTCGTCCTGTGGGGCGACTGACTCGCCGCTGAGCCTCAGTCGCTCGAGCTCCTTTTCGTCGAAATCGCCGGCCCTCGCCATGAGGCTGTGAGCAAAGGAGTCGACGCTTTCTCCGATGGCGATGCCTCTGTGCCTTGCGGCGATGCCCTGGGCGACCGAGTAGGCGAGGAGGAGCTCGGCGTAGGGCTCGGCGGCCGCGCGGGAGATGTGGTCGCTCTCGGCCCGAGCTGCTGCCGAGGTAGCGGAAGAGCCGATCTGAGCCGCAGATAGCGCGGCAGTGCCGGTGGCGGGGATGATTGTAAGAATGGAGCCGGAAGAAAGACCGCCGCCAGAGAGGATGTCGTCGAGCGCCGGCACCCCAGTGGACACGAGGGGTACGGGGGAGGAGAACGACGAAGGCCGCACGCCAGCCGGCCACGAACTTGCGGCCGCCGCGGAAGTCCCACGCCGCTTGAAGGACGACATGGTCTCGGCGGATGTCTGCCGGATGATGGGATGGAGGGGGGGGGGGGTTCGAAGCGGTGGCCAGGTTGGAAGATCGAAGGCGCCGGCATCTCCGCCGAAAAAAGGCTCCGAGCGTGGAGGGGGGCATGGGCTCGACGGGTCCATCTCTCTGTCAAGCTGACATAAGCAGACTTAGAGAACGCAGGCCTGAGGGTGGAGGCCGCCAGCGTCGGGCAGGTCAAGGCTCTGGTGATCGAGAGCCACGCACCCACCACCCAACACCTCTCTGGCTGGCCGGCTGGCCTCACTGCCGAAACCAGGCCTCCACTACCACGACCCGTTTCTCGATCCTCCCTTACACCGACAACCCATCTTCACTCTCTACCATATCCTCAGCGTCCACTCGCATCACCAACCCACTTTTGAGCGTCAATCGCGTCTCCTCGCCTGCTCTCTCGCCAACAGACTGACTTGCGCCTGCCCAGCCTTCCACCTATAACTTGCCCGGCATGAGCGGACAGGTGGACAAGAAGCAGGAGGCCGACTACACGGAGCAGGTCGACGAGCTCATCCCACAGGCTCAGCAAGCAGCAAAGGCCGGCCAGCTCCAGCAGGCACTTGAAAACGTGTTTGCGCTCGAGAAAAAGGCCAGGAACGCCGCCGACCTCTCGAGCACCACCCGCCTCCTCCTCCTCGCCGTCCTCCTCATCCGCACCACACCATCGCCCACCAGCACCGACTGGGACCTCCTCTCCGACACCGTCACCTCGCTCTCCAAGAAGCATGGCCAGCTCAAACAGGCCATCACCAAGATGGTCCAGCTCGTCATGCTCTCCCTCCACAAGCCCGTCGACCCCGTCGCCGAACGGGCAGACAAGGAGCGAGAGCAGCAGCAGCAGCAGGCGCTTCACGACGAGGACATGAAGGATGCCGACGCGGACAAGCAAAAGGACGGCGCTGCAAAGGGCGAGTCCAAGGACGACGCGGCCAAGAAGCGCGCCAAGGACGACGAGAAGCGCGAAAACGAAAAGCAGGGCAAGGAAAACGAAAAGATCACCGCGCTGATGGACGAGGGAAAGCGGATCGGCGACACGGGCGTCACCGAGGACACGAGACGGAAGCTGGTCAAGACGCTGCGAACCGTGACCGAGGGCAAGATCTTTGTCGAGGTCGAGCGGGCGCGCGTCACCCTCATCCTGTCGCAGATGCTCTACGCCGAGGGCAAGGTCAACGACGCCGCAGAGACGCTCCAGGAGCTCGCCGTGGAGACGTTTGGCAGCATGGATCGGCGCGAAAAGGTCGAGTTCATCCTCGAGCAGATGCGGCTCAACCTCGAGCGCGGCGACTACACCCGCCTCGCCATCGTCGCCAAGAAGATTAACCCCAAGTTCTTTGAGAATGAAAAGCAGCAGGACCTCAAGCTGCGCTTCTACGACCTCATGATCCGCCACTCGCTCCACGCCAACAAGTTCCTCGACACGTGCAGATACTACCGCGAGATCCACGATACCCCCTCGATCCAGGCGGACCCGGCAAAGGCCGCCGACGTCCTCCGCAACGTCGTCGTCTTCCTCGCGCTGAGCCCGTACAACAACGAGCAGAGCGATCTGATGGCACGCGTCGAGGCGACAGACGGCCTCGACAGCGTTCCCGAGCACAAGTGGGTGTCCGCTCCGCTTTAGTGCCTTTCCCATCGTGGCTGGCCTGGCCCACACATGACTGACCCATCCTCCCTTTCGCTGCCGCCCTCGTCCTCTCCCTTGGAACACAGGAACCTGCTCAAGTGCTTTACCACGCCCGAGTTGATGCGATGGCCTGGAATCGAGACGCTGTACGGTCCCATGCTGCGGTCTACGGCCACCTTTGCCCCGGGCAAGGAGGGTGACCACCGGTGGGAGGAGCTGCACAAGCGCGTCGTTGAGCACGTGAGTTCCCCTTTCCTTCGCTGCTCTTCCCGGCACCAGCGCGCCTTGGCCCTCGCTAAAGCTTGCCGCTCACATCATTGCATCTTCACCTTTGCACTCGTCCTGTTTTCTTCATGCGCGCCGCCAAACCACCAGAACATCCGCGTGGTGGCGAAATACTATACAAAGATCCGCCTGTCGCGGCTGGCGCAGCTGCTCGACCTGTCTCCAGAAGCGTCCGAGTCGTCGCTGGCGTCGCTGGTGTCGTCGGGCACCGTATTTGCCAAGATGGACCGTCCGGCGGGCGTCATCAACTTTGAGGCCAAGAAGTCCAACGCCGACATCCTCAACGCATGGAGCAACGACCTGCAGAGGCTGATGGGCACCGTCGAGAAGGTCACCCACCTCGTCGAGAAGGAGTGGGCCGTCCACCGCGCCGGCATCAGCGCAAAGGCGGCAGAGTAGACGATGTCGGCAGACTCGACAGGCACGGGCGTCTTGCAGCTCATCCCGCAGTCGCAGGCTTGGGGCCGCTCGGTGCGCATGCTCTGTAGTCGAATCGGTGCATTCGTCAAATCGCCGTCACCTTGATTCTTGTGCCTGTGCGAATGCGTCCACGGTCACCCGCAATAGATAGGCGCAGCTGCCCTGCTGCTTCTGCTGCTGCTGTTGAGGAGCTCGATACTACTCTGTTGGACAGCCGAGTCAAGTCGAGGCCCGACGGCCGAAGCCCTGCTGTTGGCGTCGTTCTCTCTGCTCCCCGGTTCAATGGCCAGCGAGTGGCTACGGCAGCAGCAACGAGCGGCGAGGCCCTTTTTTCTCCAAATTTCCCAGGCGCTTTTGCCTTCTCGGCGTTCCTTGCCTGGGGCCCACCTGCCTCTCTTTCGGGGCTGTGACGCCGAAAAAAGGGCCCACACAAAAAGCGTGCCTCGTGGTCCTGTCCGGGCGTGTGGGGTTGCGCCCGCTCTAGCGACTAGCGAAGCGGCGGCGGTCGAGGCAGGGCCGAGAGAGGGCTCGAGCCAAGAAATGCAGCGCGATCTTTTTTTGGTGGCTTGCTGTTCCTCACCGGCTGGTCTCTTGCCTCCCCCACACCACGTCACCCGCCGACTCTACGGACCCCCGTCCTTCACCATCAAATCTTCCCTGTGTCTTGTCTTGTCAGGGCCTTGCTGGGGAACGAGGCCCATGTACAGCATCTAAACGCATCTACGCCGCCACACCTTGCAACACCACCGACCGCGATCGACGCGCGAGCTCCGGCACCGACCGGCGCGCAGCCCGAATAGAAGCCTGGGGTCAAAGCTAGTCAGAGGCAGAGTCTAGCGTGGCAGTTGAGGCTGCTCGTTGGCTACTTCGGCCCTTTCCGCACGCTACATCTTCTCAGCAGATGTCGGCTGATCCGATGCGGGACGAGATCCCGCTCAGCCCGCTCTCGGGCACAGCCACGCCTCATAGCGTTCTCGACCGCATCGCCTCGAGCAGCGGCGTCACCACTCCGGCCGAACCCGACAGGGACCCCGTCGACCTGAAGCGCGGTGCGGGCGGCTTCGACGGCGACAGCATCGACGGCGACGGCCTCGATGGTTACGACGTCGATAGCGCCGAGCCCGCTCGAAACTATCCGGAGCTGGGCAAGGGCTACTACACCACCACCGCAGAGGCCGAGCGCTCCGACGAGGCCAGCTGGGCCGTGTGGATCCTCGCATTCTGCGCTGCCCTCTCCGGCTCCATCTTTGGGTACGACACCGGCTACATCTCCTCTGTCCTCGTAAACATCGGCGACGACCTCGGAAGGACGCTCTCCAGCTTCGACAAGGAGCTCATCACGTCGGCCACCGCCCTTGGAGCCCTCATCGGCGCCCTCGGTGCGGGCCTCCTCGGCGACTGGCTCGGCAGGAAGGCCGTCATCGCCATCGCAAACGTCATCTTCATCGCGGGCGCCATCATCCAGGCTGCCTGCCACGGACTCTGGGTCATGATTGTCGGCCGCCTCGTCGTCGGGCTCGGCGTCGGCATCGCTAGCATGATTGTCCCGCTCTGGATCGGCGAGCTGGCTCCGACCCACATCCGGGGCCGCCTGGTGACTGTCAACGTCGTCTTCATCACCCTCGGCCAGGTCATCGCCTACGGCGTCGGTGCCGGCTTCGAAAAGATCAGCGGGGGCTGGCGGTACACTGTCGCCGGCGGCGCCATCCCTGCCATCGTCCAGCTCATCAGCATGCTCTGGCTGCCCGAATCGCCCCGCTTCGACATCCGCAAGGGGCGCGTCGAGAAGGTGGCGCGCACCTTCCAGCGCATCTTCCCGCACGCCACCTATGAGGAGTGTCTGCTCAAGGCCGAGGTCATCAGCGCCAATGTCGAGGCGGCCCGCCAGCAGGGATCCAGCGTCAGCCTCTACCAGCGCCTGCGCAACATGCTCGTCGTTGGCAGCAATCGCCGTCCGCTGCTCGTTGCGTGCGGCCTCCAGGCGCTGCAGCAGCTCTGCGGCTTCAACACGCTCATGTACTACAGCGCCACGATCTTCGCGGCCATCGGCTTCTCGAACCCGACGGCCGTCTCGCTGATCGTCAGCGTCACAAACTTCCTTGCCACGCTCGTCGCGCTCAAGTACATCGACATCATCGGCCGCCGCAGGATCATGCTCTGGACCGTCCCTGGCATGGTGCTGGGCCTCACCTTTGCTGCCGTCTGCTTCCACTTCCTCACCATGCACACCAACAACGAGCTCGACGGCGCCAAGTACGCCGGGTTTGTCTATCCCAAGAGCTGGTCCATCCTGCTCATCCTCGCCATGATCTTCTACGTCGCCAGCTACGGACTCGGCGTGGGTAATGTCCCCTGGCAGCAGGGTGAGCTGTTCGGCATCGAGTCCCGCGCCATCGGCACCAGTCTGGCCACGGCGACCAACTGGGGCAGCAACCTGCTCATCGGAGCCACCTACCTTTCGCTCATGAGCGCCATTACGCCCGCCGGCGCCTTCGGCTTCTATGCCGGCCTCTGTGCCCTGGGTTGGGTGGCGTGCATCTTCGGGTTTCCCGACACCCGGCGCCTGTCGCTCGAGGAGGTTCAGAGCATCTTCAACGACTCGTGGGGCATCAAGGCGGCCGAGGAGCTCCGCGCCAAGAAGGACCAGGACGCCGCGGTGGCCGCCAACAAACGACAGCAGGCCGCCGAGCAGGTGCTGGCGGCCTCGACCGCCGTCGAACGCCGCCCCGGTGCTGCCGCCACCGGAGTCGAGCTGTCAAAGGGCCGGCCGGGCGCAAAGGCGCGCACCGCCGTCGGCGCATCTCCCGAGACGCCGACCTACGAGCGCGAGCAACCGACCGCGGTCAAGGGCACCAAGGATAGCAGCGGCGTGGATCTCGACGACGACGACGAAAAGAAGACCGGATCGACCGACGCACCGGTGGCCATCCTGACCAACGACTCGGCTTCCGTCTGGGATCAGACGCCCACGGCGTTCGATGATCCAGACGTCTCGGCACACACCGGAAGCAGCCTCACCCCCGCTTGGCGACCGCCGAGCAGCGGTGAGCAGGTCGTCTTCAACGACGGCAGGATGACTGGCTCGTCGCCCGCCATGCCCAGCCAGCTGCCCGCCAGCGCCATGGTCCCTCCGCCGCCCAACGACTACTCGACGACGCCTGCGAGACCCGGGCGCGACCGCTCAGCCACGACCAACTCGGTCTACTCGACACGCAGCATCCGCGCCCCACGCATCTCGATGGAGGGCAACGCCAGCCCGCTCGCCAAAATGGGCATCAAGGGCGACGCCCTCATGCTCTTCGTCACCTGCTTCGCCAGCCTCGGCGTCTTCCTCTTCGGCTACGACCAAGGCGTAATGAGCGGGATTTTGACGGGCCCGTATTTCAAGGCGTACTTTAACCATCCGACGGCGTACGAGGTGGGGACGCTTGTTGCGAGCCTGGAGCTGGGCGCGCTGGTGACGAGCCTGGCGTGCGGCAAGCTGGCCGACATTTTTGGACGCAAGCAGACGCTGTTCTGGGGCGCCGTCATCTTTTCGGTGGGCGGCACGATCCAGACGCTGACGACGGGCTTCAACAGCATGCTGGTGGGCCGCATCGTGTCCGGGCTGGGCGTCGGTTTCCTGAGCATGATTGTGCCGACGTATCAGAGCGAGATCTCTCCCGCCGAGCACCGGGGCAAGCTGAGCTGCATCGAGTTCACGGGCAACATCATCGGGTACGCCTCGAGCGTCTGGATCGACTATGGCTCCTCGTTCATCGAGAGCGACATCTCGTGGCGGCTGCCGCTGTCGCTGCAGGCCGTCATCGGGCTGACGCTCGCCCTCGGTTCGCTGCTGCTGCCCGAGTCGCCCAGGTGGCTGCTGGACCGCGACCGCGACGAGGAGGGCATGCGCGTGCTGGCCGACCTGCACGGCAAGGGCGACCCCAACGACCCAAAGGCCAAGCTCGAGTTCCGCGAGATCAAGGAAAACGTCATCTACCTGCGCAAGCAGGGCGACAACAGCTACGCGCGCATGTGGCGCCAATACAAGTACCGCACCCTCATCGCCATGTCGTCGCAGGCCTTCGCCCAGCTCAACGGAATCAACGTCATATCCTACTACGCCCCGCTCGTCTTTGAGTCGGCGGGCTGGATCGGCAGGGACGCGCTGCTCATGACGGGCATCAACGGCATCATCTACGTCCTCGCCACGGTGCCCACCTGGTTCCTCGTCGACCTGTGGGGGCGGCGCGCCATCCTCATGTCGGGGGCCGTCGTCTGCGGCATCGCCCTAGGCCTCTGCGGCTGGTTCCTCTACCTCGACGCATCGTACACGCCCCAGGCCGTCGTCGGCTGCGTGATCGTCTACAACGCCTTCTTTGGTTACTCGTGGGGGCCGATCCCCTGGCTCTTCCCGCCAGAGATTATGCCGCTTGCGTTCCGAGCCAAGGGCGCCTCGCTCTCCACTGCGACAAAGTGAGTCTTTGGCGCACGCCAGGCCGATGGCTGAAGCAGGGCTGAGCTGACCACGGTCCCACTCCCCCTTTCTGCGTTGACCCCCGGCCAGCTGGGCGTTCAACTACATTGTCGGCGAAGCCACGCCAGTTCTTCAGGAGACGATCAAGTGGCGACTCTACCCGATGCACGCCTTTTTCTGCGCGTGCTCCTTTGTTGTTGTCTACGTGAGTGCGACTGCTCGCGCCTGTCACACTGACCCGCTTGTGTTCCCGACGTGCTGACGCTCTCGAGTCGGTCCACGACGATCTGCCTGCAAGTTTGGCTATCCCGAAACGGCGGGTGTGCCGCTCGAAGAGATCGGAGCGCTGTTCGGCGACGAGGGCATCGTCGTACCGCAAGATGATGAGGACGAGGATGAGGACGAGGACGACGAGGAGGCGCAGGCGGGTCGACACCGCCGCGAGTCGACGGACGGCGGCGCCGCCCGTCCGATCCGACGCTCCATCAGCTCTCACCCGCGCATGCAGAGCGAGGAGGAACGCGCCGCCCGTGCCGCTGCCACGCGTGTTGCCGCAGACGAACGCCGCAAGTCGCGCACCTTCTTTGGCCTGGTGTCCAACACCGGCTTCCTTGGCCGGCTGTTTGGGGCGGGCGCAGACGTTGATCGGAGGGGAGAGTACGAGCAGGTCCGGAGAGATGAACATTAGGTGAGTTTGGAACGAGCTCCTCTTGACGTACACGCGCCTCGCCTCGTCTCGTCTCGCCTCGCGGTATCGGACAAGCCGAACGCCCTGCTGACCCCTCATCGACGTGACGGCTACGTCCCTCTGTCCGGGTCCGATACACTTTGACGCGACTCGACGGGATCGAAACAGGGACTCGGCCCTCCCTACGCAACAGAATCGCTTCCACTCCATCCCCTCCATCATCGCAGCGGCGGCGGCGGTGACGACCGCGACTCGCAGGAGCACGAGGATACGAGGTTCGCACTCGATCAGTACAGCGATGGCGAAGACGAAGGAGGGAGGGGAGGGGGAAACGTCGAGTCGAATCGCCACGATCAGCGGTACGACCAACACGACGCCTATGACGACGACGACGACGACGAGGAAGACGATATAGCGTGGGAGGGCCGTTGAGAGACAGCTTTGTCGACCACATCCATTCGGGACTTGGCGCGAGCGACTCCGCTCTTCCGCCCCGCACCGACGCCGTGCCCCACGGCGCAAGAGGGGCCGGATCAGTCGCTCCGCCCGTCTATGGATTCAATCACTATCGCTTTCCATGAAGAGCTCGGAGAACAGAGCCCGTGTCATCGTGTCTGGCCGTGGATCGCACGCACGCTCGCAGCGTAAAGGCAGAGGGCAGGCGGAGGAGATAAGGTATCGTCGTTGCGAGGTCATGGTCGATGTCGACACCGTCATGCGGTGCGGTGCGGTGCGGTGCGGTGCGATGCGTTACAGAAGTCCTGCGTCGTGGGATGGTGGTGGCGGAGACTGTGCGCTGCTATAAGAGAGGGGACGTGGCGATGGAGACAGCGGGGGACAGACGACCCTTCCACCGGCATCGATGCTAGATGTGGGGAGAATAAAGGACGAGGGCCTTGTAGTCCGCTAGCTTCGGAGAAGGAGCCTTTCCGTCCTCTCTCGGTTTGTCTCTTTGTCTTCTCGTCTTGTCGGCCGAGCCTCGTCGCCGCGGTGCGCCGCCGCCAGTGGCGCTGCGAGGATGGACCGCTGCGTGTCGGCCCTTCAAGCCTCGTCACACCTGGACGGGGCGATAGTAGACGGTGGTGACGTACTTGCGCTTGTAGCGCGTCGTGGTGCCCACGGCCAGTACGCCGCCCTTGATCGAGCTGGCAGTAAGGTGGTTGAGCACGACGTGGTTCGGAGCTGGCAAGATGCTGTTGTCGTCGACCGTCCCGCCTCCCCCGTTGCCCGCTGGGTTGGCGGGGGACGAGTTGAGAATCACCTTCTCGAGTTGCCGCGGCAGGGCTGGCGGGTTCGGCAACGCCGCATGCGACGTACCGCTGTCGTGCCGCTCGTGCTGGGGCCTCGAACGGGCCCCTTCAGACGAGTCGCCGCCGCCACCGCCGCTCAGCTCTTCCTCCTCGGCCTCTTGCGCCGCCAGCAACGATGCCGGAATCTCCCTCGTCCAGTCGTCCTCGGAGTCCTGGGCGTCATCGGGCCCAAAGAAGTCGTCGAGCTCGCCCCGACGTGCGGCGGCTGCTTTGCGCGCCTCCTCTATCAGGTCCATTGTCGTCCGCTTCGAATCGATCTTGCTGCTCCGATCCCGGCTGTGACCGCGACGTCGTTCCCGCTCGTCGGGCAGATCCTCGCCTGGCGCGCTCAGAGGGCCCGGATGTGCCGGTCCCACGTTGGGGATCTCGACGTAGTTGACCAGGTTGCCGTCCCCATCGGTAGCCGTTGGCAGATCCCGCGACACGCGCCACCGATCGTCGACGATGAACTTGAGCCGATGCGTGCCTGGCGGCAGGTGCAGCACGCACGAGTGGTCCCGCTTGGATCGGTGCAGCAGGATCTTTGACCGCCACTCGTTGGCGAACGTGCCCGTCACAAACACCTCGCGTCCGCCCGAAGTCCAGGTCAGTACGATCGGCATCAGCGGCGGTTGCTGCTGTTGATGCTGGTGCTGCTCGTGATGGGCCGCAGACAGGCCCTTGGTCGGCGTCGAAATCTGACTGCTGCCCGTCGAGCGCGAAGGCGTATCGGAGCGGACCGAAATGCCCTCACGATCGGCGGGATGCATGGCGCTCGTCGCGGCCTTGCCGGTCGGGGTCGTCGGCTGGTCGCTGCCGTGCGAGCTCATGCGCGTGAAGGCTGGGACGGCAGCGCTCGGCGGCGCCGAGGTTAGGCCTGGCGGCAACGCTGGTGTGTTGGCGCCGCTCTCGCCTCCGGTCTGGACGCTTATCAAGGGCTTGCGCGGCATCGTAGGCGAAGCCGGTGGCCCAACCGAGGTGGCAAATGTCGACGTCGGCGAGATGGGTCGTAGGGGCGCGACCTTTTCCGCTGTGGGCGTGAGCGCCCGTGGGCCGTAGGTCCCCGGAGTCGGCGTCGGCGTCCTGGAGTTGGCCCGATTAGCAGCCTCTTCCGCCGTCGCGCGCTCCAGACTGCGAGGTTCCCTCTCATTGTCCTCTGCGAAGTCAGACTCGCGGGCCTGGGACCGACCCCGTTCATCGGCCATGTCGATCGGCGCTGCGTTCCCGTCATCCGAGCCGTCGGCGGCCATTCTGGACGCGGCGGCCGCCTCCAAACCTGCGTCTGAATGGAGGTGCATCTGCCGCTCCTCCATCGGCGAGCTGACGCGGCTGGCGTGACCGGGGCCAATGACGATGTCGACCGGGTCGAGGACAGCAGCTGCCGCTCCTCCTCCGCTGAGCAGCCTGGTGTGTTTAGCGTCGTCCGAGAGCGGCGACGGCGACGAAGATCGCTCGTACTCGTCGTGATCCGTGGAGGCGTCGAACGCAGTTCCTAGGGGCGTCGTTGCCGATGCGTACGTGCTGGGTATCGTGGTGGGGATCTTGAGGTACGACGGCAGAGCCGCAGGCGGTCTTGAGGGCAGCGACTCGGCGTCGGCCGGGTGCGCCGACATGGGCATCGATGAAACGACGGGACTGGCTCCGCTCACTGGTGGCGAAGCGGCTGCATTCGTGCTGAGGCTGTTCCCGGTCTGCGGGAACATGCTGCCGGCCCCGCCGCCGATTCCGAAGAGGGGCAGCTTGTGGTGGGCGTGCGCGCTCACCGAGGGGACCTGCTGCGGCTGCGATGCGCCGATGCTACGTACGCTCGTGTGGCTCGGGACGGCAGAGCCTATCGCAGAAGAGGTCGAGGCTTGGCCCGAGCCTGCGGATCCCGTCGCTGAATGGTGGCTAGGTGTCCCTGACGCATAATGCGCATGCGTGGCCACCGAGGGGCTGGGGTGGGGCGATACAAAATGGCGCGGGTCGAAGCCCTGTGGCGTCCCTGGCGTGCCAGCGTCTCCTGTCGCCTTTCTGGATGCAGAGGGGCTCTTTCTGTGTTGCATGGGAAAGCAGGACAGAGAGGGCCAGGCTTGGTCAGTCGCCACCTCGACGTCGATTTCTGAGGATGAAAGGGCGAAGCGGCCATGTCATAGCAGCCAAGAGAGAGAGAGAGATGCTCACCTCACGACGGATTCCAACGCCGAGTTGCCAGAAGGCGTCGCAATCTCGTACTCTGGTATCATGCTGATCTGTTCCTCTGACCGCTCGACCTGCTTGCTGAGCGGGCTCTGTTCCTTGAGGTCGCCCGTGTCTGAGCCGCGACGGTGGGAGGACCAGAAGCCGGTCACGCTGCCGCTGCGGGAGCGAGACCTGTTTGGGCTGCTTGAGGACTCATCGTGACTGCTGATGCGGCCAAAGACGGGCGTGCCCCTGGTGGCGGACCTCGAGTTGGTGAGGGCGGCACCTGCTTTTTGACCGGTGTGAGCGAGGCTAGCGTGGGCGATGCTGTGGTACCGCCGGACGCTGGGTGAGCGCGCGCGTTGGAGGTCCGAGGGCCCACCGGCGGGGTCCTGCGCCGGATGGGAGGTGGTGTTGCCCATGCCAGACTAGGGCAGCGGCTATCGGAGCCTCGATGAAGGAACCCGTCGGAGAGTAGAGCAGTGTTGGGGTCGATAATGGGCTGGAGATGGCAAACGAGTTTGCAGCAGTAAAGGTCGAGTGACGGGAAATCAGACGTCGGGCAGTGTCGGCAGACAGCGCTGCTGTGCGCGGTGTCGGGAGTGAAGAGATTGTTGGCCGTTCAAGGTCGGGTTGGTACATACGAGTCCCCAACCTCAGCAAGGATGAGACCGGCGGCGATGGCCGGAAGCGTCCCGAAACGTCAGGTGGATCGGCCCGACTTCCGTCCTCTGCGTCGCCTTGGCACAAGCAGGCCTCGGAAGAGGTTCCGACGGCGGTCAGCGGGCCTACGGCGTTTCGGGCGGGCCGCCGGCGAGTGTCTGAGTGTCGATCGTCGGTCGCAAAGGCTTCGGGATGGGAGAGCAGGGTCGGCACGGCTATCGTACACCAAACAGGGTTGCGGGATTGGCGTCGAAGCGGGAGCGGTGAAGGATCAGGCCGAGGACCGCAGAGTAGTAGCAAGTGGACGAGGACGATGGAGAGGTAGAGGAAGAGATCGAGGAAGAAGCGACTCGTAAAGGACGGGGCCGAGGCCGGAGGAGGGCGTGTGCGCCGACGGCACCCGAGCTAACCTTGGTTGCTGCTGCTGCTGCTGCTGCTGTGGAGATGGCCGTGGCGGAGAGACAAGCAAGGCGGCGGCGCAGCGTGCAAAGGGCGAGGGGCCCCCTCTTTTTGCGTCGACTGACGGGCTGGTTGGCTGGCTTTGGGGAGGGGACAAGAGGGAGGCTTGGGAGTCGAGGACGGAGAGAGAGCTCGAATTTGATGCAGGTTGAGGCGCACATACGACGGGCGAGCTGCGCTGCGTTGGGCTCGGCTTGGCTTGCCTGCCTCGATGGTCCCGCCTGGTTCCAGCCTGTTCGCTGCAACGCTGCGCTCGCCCGTGGGCCTGCTCGGGTTGGCCCTGCCTGGCCCCACACGCACGCCGCACGCACGGGCTGCGGGCCTTCTCGCTCGCCTGCCTGTAGCGGCAGAGCACCGGGGGGCCCTGCATCGACCCTCGCAGAAGCGACCTGCAAAAGCCAGCAAGGCAGGCCAGGCTCGGCCACCGGCGGTCAGCCACCGACCACCCACCCAACCGCTCACGCGCAACTGCCTGCGTGGCCTGCCTCGTCGGCCGATGTGCCTGACGAGACGCACCGGTACATCCGCACGCACATCCACACACAGGCCAGCAGACTCGACGGGCGTAGGCAACGTAACTACTGTATGTACATACGGGTCGGCCGCCTTCGCTGCCGGCGTACGTGTTGTCCGTCGTCGGTGGACTTGCGAAGCGGTGGCAAAAGAGTAGTGTGGCCTCCACGGGGCCCGCCGGACGAAGCCGACTCGTGGAAGAAAGGGCGTCGATACCGGATCCTCGGGACGTGACGAGGTGATGCCCCTTCGTCACCACCACATGCTGCTTGCTGATGCCTGGTGGGGATCTTGGCCGGCGTCAGGGTCCACCCGAGGTTCGGCAGCTTGCGTCATACAGAGAATTCCGGTGCCCAGGCGCAGCGCCATGGCGCGCCCTTCCGCCCGATCTGCCCTCAACCTCGGTGCCGCCCCGAATCCACCGTCTCGTCGTCACCTCCTCGTCGTGCCGGTGCCCGGTACCGGTTCGTACGGCAACGTGGCCGCCGCCTCGGTCGCCGCACTGTCAGCTTTTGATGCCCCGTCGTCATATACACGTCGCATACCTCCCCTCTCCTTCGCTTCGGGTCACGTTGAGAGGGGGATGTGCAGATGAACCTCTCGCTGCCAGAAGTGGTACATAAGGCCGGACGAGGGAGACGGACGTTTGAAGTTGCTCTGACTCTGCTCATCTCCTTATATCGACCAGGAAGAACGCATTCACGCCCTCCCGCCACCGTTCATTCACACCGTCATCCCATCACCATCATGGCATCCTCGGGAGACTCTGCTTCGGCCAAGCGCGCCGCGGGACAGCTGCAGCAGGACCTCGGGAGCATCCAGGGCAGCAGCGGTCTCAAGGAGCAGGGTGAGTCGCGGTCCCCTTGCCGCTCCGTCCCTGCGGCGTTAGAGGCCATCGTCGACGACGTCGTTGAAGTCGCTTCGAATGAGCGCGCGGACTGACGCTCCCGTGGTCGATCTCCGGTTTCCTCGAGGCAGGAGACAAGGACGCTCAGGTTGGCACCGGAATGCAGAAGGCCAACGAACAGCCTGACGCCGCAGGGTGAGCGTCGTCGGCCTGCACTCCCAGTTGGCCACATCGTCCCCTCTGACCCTCGCTGTGTCTCGAAACCTTCCTCTTCCTCACACCTGTGCACGATGGCGAACGACAGCATGACCGATGCCGCCGGAGCCAAGGACCAGGTTCGCCAGCAGGCCGACCAGTCGTAAATCGACGGGCGGGCGTGCCTGCCCGGTCTTCAATGAATCGATACTGCATACCCTCATGAGGCGGATGTCGACTTCAGAGAGCCGATGTCATCGTGGGAAGCGTTGCTGTCGGTGCGATGTGATGCTGAGATAGAGTACAAGGTGGCAGGGACTGGGCGGAATCGTGACCAGGGTCTTTCGGGTCTTTTTGCGGAATGCGTCGTCTTGCGAATCAGGCCTCGACCTCCATCTCGACGGGCCCGTGACCGGAGCGAGCGCCACTGTCTGGCTCGCCGTCGCCGTCATCGTCTCGAAGGGGCGCGACGCCGATGCCCTCGCAGGCAGCCCGTATCTCCCTCCTCCACACACCGTCTTGCCAATCATAGCCGCCGGCGCGGTAGCGCTGGATCTGCTCCTTGGTGATGTATGCCGGCTTGAGCCACGGGTCCTCATAGCCCACGCCCAACTTCTGCGGTACGCCCTCGAGCCCGCCCATGGCGGTCGGAGCTTTGCGCACCGTGAAGAGGCTCGAGGCATCGTCGAGGGTAGCAAGCGGTCCTTCGTAGTCGAGGATCATGTCGAGGGTCCATGCCCGTCGGTCGAGCGCATCGGCACCCCCGCCCGCCGCCGCCAGGGCAGCCTGTTGCTGCGCCTCCTTTTCCCTCCTCCGCTCTTCCCGTTCCTCGCGCTGCAGCCGCTCTTCGCGCTCCTGCTGTCGCTTCTTTTGCTTTTCCATGACGGCGTCGGGGTCGCCTCCGCGTTCGAGCTCGCGGACGATCTCGAGGCGCTCTCGCTCTCGCTCCTCTTTCTCCCGCTCCTCGACGAGACGCAGCCGCTCACCACGGGCGCGCTTGGCCTCGCGTGCGTCTTCGTCGGCCTTTGCCTGCCGCTCCGATTCCTGCAGCGTCTGCTGGGCCGAGTTGGCGATGGCCGAGCGATGGGCCGCCTGATACTGCTCGAGCTTTGCCTGGGTCCTTGGCAGGTCGATCTCGTGAATGAGGTTAAACGTGATCTCCTCGACCTCCTCGAGGTAGTTGTTGTACGCCGTCAGGTCGGGAAAGTCCTCCTCGCGGCGGTTGAAGAGCTTGGCGACGTTTTTGCGCACGGCCACCTCGCGTTCGACGCCGAGGTCCTGAAAGGTCTGGGCAGTGAACTGATTCTTGGAGACCTTTTTGCCGCAATCTGGGCAGGGCGCAGGTCCGAGAGAGAATATGCGGTCGATGCAGGACTCGCACATCTTGTGATAGCACGGGCTCACGAGGAGGCGCAGCCGCGGGTTGAGGTAGCGGTCGGTCTTGCACTGCGGGCACTTGTCATCGGGAGAGGCAAACTCGCTCACCCTCCCACTCTTGTCCACGATGCCCTTGGGGCCCAGGTTGGGCGGCGGCGCCGAGGGTCGCGACGATGAGGGTCCGGCGCCAGGGCGGCCCGCAGCGTTGCGAGCAGCCGGTGGGGCCCTTCGCGGCGCCGACATTGCGACTCGGGTGGAGGGGAGGGCGTCGAGCGACACGGCCGCTTCTCGGAGCGGGGCTGGCGGCGGTAGTCCCTTGAGACCAGAGGGAGGAAAGAAGGCTGAAGCTCTCCGGTGTGTGGCGAGAGAGAGCCGGGCGATGGAGGAAGAGGTGAGCGAGGAGGCAGGCTCTTGGCCAACGTTGAAGTGGAGCAGCCCACGGCGGGACCCTGGCTCGAGCACGGCCCTTAGCCTCTTGTCGCACGAGAGCCTAACCGCAGCCGCTACCCGCAGCCGATCTTTTTTTCCTTGCTTCTGCTCTCGACCTCGACTTGAGAAGAAAAAGGGCACCCGCTGCCCGTGCTTGCTTCCATCACGCCAACCATCACCATTCCCTTCCGTCTCTCCCGCACCTTTTGCTCCTTGCTGCGCAATAGGACCGTCGCACGCCCATCAGATGCTCGACCGTGTCGCCGTCTGTGTCATTCGCCGATCAACGCTACCGTCTTCGCTTCGCCTCGTGTCCCTCGCCGTCGGACCTGGAGCCTGCCCTACCCTGATCCTGCCCCAGCTCCTCGTCATTTCCCGCTTCACCTCCTTTCTCCGCCCACTACCCACACACCCGCCAGAATCATGTCGACGCCCAGTGGCCACCTTGATCGGTTGAGCCGCAGCCCGGCCTCGCTCGCCATTGCAAATCTGTCGCCCTCTTGCCGGCTGCTTTGCAGTCTCTTCGTGAGACTCGGCGGCGGGCTCGAGGGACCAGTTGAGGGCGAGGCCAGCGGTATGGGCGTCTCGACGACACGGCGGGAAGAAGAACAAGGCTCATTAAAACCATTGTTGGGAGGCGCCGACGTACATCGTCGCTGCGCCCATGATTCAGGGATGACCTATTGCCCCGACATACCTCCCCTCCTCCCCTCCTTGCTCCCTTCGCTCCCTCCTTCTCAACTTGTCTCGCCATCTTCTGTTTTGTGCCGCGCATATGCTCGACGTCGTGTAAGGATGAGGCCCGCCCGGTATTGCCAAATCCATCGCCATTGTCCTTCCTACCTACTGCTCCACCCCCTGAGCAGTCGTCGACAACGGCGACCCGGGCGTGACAAGAGGTAGA
The DNA here is from genome assembly GCF_000417875.1 of Pseudozyma flocculosa PF-1. NCBI lineage: Eukaryota > Fungi > Basidiomycota > Ustilaginomycetes > Ustilaginales > Ustilaginaceae > Pseudozyma > Pseudozyma flocculosa. The sequence goes on from NW_006920878.1 coordinate 423,762, forward strand.
GAGGGTTCTGTCGACTGACCTCAAACGGTGAGTGTGGGAACCCCTCTGCACAGGCTGTTGCTCTGCCCACCGATCCGAAGGACGACAGCAACATCCGAAAGGCCATCCGAGGCAGCGGCATCCTGGTCTGGTCCCGAGAGGCGTCGCGACGTCTGTCGGCCTGGTCGGGGCTGCGGCCGATGTGGCAAGGGCTCTTCTCACCCGGTCGGGCGGCCCCGTTCATCTTTGCGCCGCACTGCCTTGTCAGTCTCGTCGCGAGTTGAAGGGGATGACCAGCTGATGGAGTCGAGTCCTTGGAAGAGTGTAAAAGGCAATTCTGACGGATCGAGTGGCAGCAACACGGGCAGGCTGGGAGCATGGCCCGACGGTGGCTGATCTAGGACCGAATCGCTCCCCCACCTCATCATTGAATCTTTCGGTCCTCTGTAGATGGCGAGCAGGTCATCAACAATGATGTGGAATCGCTCGCAGCTGTTGTTTGAGCTCGTGTGCGCTGGTGCATCATCTGCGTTGTGTGATGTCTGCCGTGGTCCGTCGTCACCCAAGGAGCAAACGAAGACTGCCTAGAGGCTGCGGCAAGTCTTGCCTGTGCCTTCTGCCATCCTGTTGCGCGTACCACACCCTCCTACCTGTCAGAGGTCACACGGATCACCCTCGACGGGTTGCCGACCCAGTCTTCAGTCGCAGACGCACAATAGAGGACATGAAGGCCGCGTACGTCTTGGCGAGCGGGGCGGGCACGGGTCTCCGGGGTTCGGTTGCAGATCAGCTTCGCTCCTGCGCCGAGGAGGGGAAACTTCCAGCCGCGGATTCCAGACGACGACGACGGCGGCGGCGGCGGCGGCGGCTGCGGCGACGAACGTCCGAAGCCGACTCGGTTCGATGCGGCCATGTGTCGTTCCGCCGTTCTGCTAGCTGTACGTACGTACGTCCGGCGTCGTCGGCGCCGTCGGTGCCCCGGAACCACGACGATCCACGGACGTCTCCCCCGCGGTGCCAGCGTGCTTGCCTGCCACGGCATCTGCATCGAAGAATGCGACTGCGACTACTGAGGCCATTTGACCTCGGTTGGACATCATCTCGGAGTCGGGGGCGCCATGCAAGACGTACCGCCTCTTCTGTACGTACGCCGTGCTCGACAAGCAGTCAGAGAGCCAGAGATGGAGCGACCCCTCGGTGGGCTCTGCAGCCACAGTTAGGAGGGGGTAAGTGTGGGTGAATGTTTTTGTGAGGGTCGCCGGGCGACGACAAAGGCACGCCGCCGAGTGAGGGTGCGGTCGAGTGTTGCTTGGCGTGCCGAAGGGCGTGCGTGTGTGCGCTTGGCCGCCCGCCCGGCCTGCCTTGAGCCCCTCTTTTGGTCCTCAAACAGGTACTGTGCCGCTTCACCTTCACCTTCGCCCCCTTCCAACCCACCCTCCGCCATCCTCGCCCCCCCTCTCATCTTCGCTCCTCTCCCTCTCCCTCTCCATCGCAAAGCGTACGGACCCACGGCCTCACCGTCCACACTCCTTTGCCGCTCCTCTTCTTACCGCCCCGCTCTTTCCCCTCGTCGGACTTCTTAAAGCGAACCCGCACAGCCTGTCCGTCCCTTACCCCCCTTTCCTCTCTCTCTCCACGTCCCACGCCACTCGTCCTCTACCCCGTCCTCCGCCCCGTCGCTCGTTTTCATCCTTTCGACCCGATACCCGTCATCGGCCAACCTCGTGCTTCGATCCCCTACCGGCAATCGCCACTCTCGCTCCTTGTCCGCGCTTCAGCATGCAGCTCTTCAGTCTCTCGTCGGCCCTCGTTGCCCTCGCCGGCCTCGCCTCGGTCAGCGCCTCGTCTTCCGGAAGCAGGCATCCCAAATTTGTCGCCCGTCAGGCCGCTGGCGACGCCCCCGTCCCGCTCACGCCCAACCAGGTCAACGAGGGCCAGCCCCTCCTCATCCAGTGGACCCCCACCACCAACGACGCCTGGAAGAGCATGGAGATCAAGTTCATGACCGGCAGCAACCAGCACATGACGGAGCTCGCTACCATCGCCTCCAAGGTCGACGGCACCGCCGCTGGCGGCGGAAAGCTGCAGTGGACCGCCCCCGCCGTCAACCCCAACGCCAAGATCTACTTCTTCCAGTTTACCCACAACGACCAGGAGCCCACCTGGACCACTCGCTTCGCCATCGCCGACGCCAGCGGAAAGGTTGTCGACCCGCCCGAGGCTAACCAGCCCGAAGGTGGCAGCCCCGCCATTCCCTGGGGCACCGGTGCCATCGAGGGCGCCGTGCCCTCTGCCGGCGCCGCCGACGGGTCGTCCAGCTCGAGCAGCGGCGCCGCCGCCTCTACTTCGGCCGCCTCGTCGTCGGCTGCTCCCACGTCGGCTGCCCCTACCTCGACCGCCTCCCGCTCCGGCTCGGCCTCGGCCTCTGCCTCGACCGCTACCAGCAGCGGCATCGACTTCAGCAAGTTCAACTCGGGCAACCAGCCCTCGTCGGCCTCTTCGAGCTTCAAGGTTGCGTCGGCTGCCGCCGTTGTGGGCAGCGCCGTCTTTGGCGTTGCAGCCCTTGCTCTGCTCTGAGGCAGTGGCTGGCGGTCTTGGTCGCCTTGGTCGTGGGATAGATAGGTGGTTCTTGCTGCTGCTGCTCGTCTCCCCATGACTCTCTTCTCCTCGCTGCGGCTATCGGTCGCTCCGGTACCTCAGCTATTACTTCATCGACTTCGTTGACGTCGCGCGCCATACGGCGCTGCTGACGCACGCGCCGCTGGACAATCGTCGCGCTTCCGCACTGCAAACCTGTTCTGCCTTCTGACTGACAGTAGAGTGTCGCCCCGCCCTTAGCTGACCTTGTCGCATTGCGATGCCAGTTGACGGTGTTGGATCTCGGGGACCATGAGCCGGACTGTCTTTCGGCTGGCTCCCGTGAGTCGACTTGCCGCGCGCGCATCCCTTTTCTGCTCAATGGCCGCACGGATCGAAAGCTCCTGTGGCGGGTCGACGTACCAAGCTGTGCTGCCTTTTGTGGATACGGCCGAACTCTCTCTGGTGGTTGTGAATCGTCGTCGCCGTCGTGGCGTCTTGAAGCTCGTACACGGCCTAGCCTGCCGTTTCCGCTTGTTGATGTGAGGGAGCGGAGCGACGCGACTGAAAGTCGAGCAAAGCGTGGACGGGACGTGGAGGGAGAACCCTGCGCGCGTGCCTTGCCTGCAAGCCTTCGCCTTCTTCCACCATCCCCGACAAAGCAAGCACGCTACTACCAGTGCCCGCATACGCACCCGAAACCCATACCCTTCGACATCTCTGATCGGCCGCCACCATGTCGCACGTTCGCGGACGGTACATTCCCGTGCTGGAGCAGGAGATGAGGAGGGCGGTTAAGGAACCTGTAGCGTGAGTCATTGACCCGCGCAGCCCGTCGTCGAATCGCTTGGGCGCTCAGTCCACTGACCCCGGTCGACAAGTCGACCACCCCCGCCTTCCATCACGCTCGCCTCTCGTCAGCGTCTGGAGGCAGGAGTGGGTTCTGCCCGCGTCGTCGGCTGGCGGCGTGGCGGCGGATGCAGCCGCCGCTTCAGGCAGCACCAAAAACGACGGCGGCCTCAAGATCCTCAAGTGGGTCAAGACCAACGCCACAGCCGAGTTCCCCGAGGAAGAGGATCAGGAGTATGCCGGGCCCATGGACCTCGACCCAGTCGCCGCGGGATCGGCACCCGCGGTGACTGTGGCAGCGGCCGCGCCCCTAGCCCCGGTCGAAACCGCAGCCAGCTTGACGGGCGGCGCGGCGGGCGGCTTGGGCAGCATCGCTCCTCCTGTCGACGCATCCGCTCTCTCCACCGCTGCCGATACAGATGCCACGGCTGCGAACTCTGGGGAGGCTTCGTCGGCAGCACCACATGCGGCGGCCCCGACAGTTGCGTCTGCGATCCCTCCACACATCTCGGGCATCGACTCGCTCCCCGTCTCGGGAACCGTCACACCCTCCGCCTCGTCCGCGGCCGAGGCCGACACGTCCGGATCGGCTTTGCCGCCGTCGTCTCTCGATCCATCCCAGTCTCAGTCCCGCGACGAGACCCCGCAGGCGCACCCGCAGGTCGCCGGCGAGCTCCATCCTCCGCCGTCGGGCCTGTCGTACGAGGATCATCAAGCGACCGCTGCGACAGAGCAGCCGCAGGCGGAAGACGGCGATGACAGCGGTGGCAGCGGTAGCGGAGCGGCCGCAAGGATGGCGGGAGGCGAGCAGGGCAACACGGAGCGAGAAGCGGAGGCTGCGCTTCCACCCTCCGCCGATGCCAAGGTCGAGGACATCGAGACGAGAGGCGTCGTCTCAATCGAACCTGGCACAGACGTGCGCCACGCCGACGACATCCTGGACACCGAGGCAAGAGTCCAAGAAGTCGGCTCCGAGAACACAGTCGGGCAAGGCCCTGGGGATGGTGATGTCTCGATGGCAGATGTTTGAGCGCCAGCACGGGGCCTCCGCTTTCAATTCGAAAGAGCGATCTCGTTCCTCGCACGTCGCAGGAACGGGCCGAGGCGCAACAGATGGTTCGAACCGCCAACATGCTACGCCGGTCCATGTTCTGCCATCGTCTTTGCGCTGCACGGTTCCGGCTCTGTCGAGGTAACAACATCAATGACCGTGTTCCAGCCGCCGCAGATGGCGTGCTGAGCTGCGTATGGCCTCCGCGGTCCGAAGGCTGGATGAGATATCGGGCCGTCGCTGCATGGCCATTGAGTTGCCGTCTGTGAGATCGCTCGATGTTGCGAGGGTCTCCATTGTGTAGCAGAGGAGGCTCGCTCGCCGGCGTCCAGGCTGGTTGGCAGCGACTCGTCTGCGTCGGACGGACTGCTCTGCCTCGACGGCCATGACATGCCGAGCTGGCCATGCTCGTCTGTGAACGGGGACGGGACAAAAGATCAGTGGCTGGTCAGCATGGTCCCAACTCTACCGCGTCCGCCACGACGCCACCCACTTGAGCCAGCGATCCAGAGCTCTCCGTGTTGACCGACGAGCACCGAATGATCCGATCCGCAGGCAATGTCGACAATGACGGGCTCCGCCTGGCCCCGTTGCACCGGCAGCTCGACCAAGACGGGCTGCGTGAGGGCCTCGTCGTGGACGCCGCCGGGCTGCTGTTGGAGCCGACAGATCTGACCCTGTCCGTTCCAGCCCCAGCCGTAGACGTCGCCGCTGTCAGTACGGACCAGGACGTGCCTGCCTCCGCAAGCGACCTGCGCCACCGAGGTGGGAAAGCCGGCGCGGAAGCGAGAGAAGAACTCGAGCGGTACCAGCAGTTCCTCGTCTGGACGCTCCTCTCGTCCGTCAAGGCGGCCCGCAGCTCCCTTTGCTGCCGTCGAGAGGCGAGGTGGCATTGGCACCACTCCGAATCGCGTGTCCCCTAGCGCCCATAGAGGCCAGATGGCGGAATCGGCCACGAGAACGAAGTGTGCCCAGCCGGCGACAACTGCGGTGAAGACGGGCCGCGAATCTGGGGCGCCGGGGAAGGCGAAGCGGTAGCGATGCTGGAGGTCTTCAAGTTCAGCGGAATCGACAGCATTAGCCGCCGCCATCATCTCCGAAACCGAGGCGAAGAGATAGGCGTTGCCGGCAAGGTCGATGGCCACGATCCTTCCGCGCTTGTCCATTGCCGCGGTGCGCCAGGGGCCGAGGCCGTGGATCCGACGTGGCCCCTCACTTGCGTTGCTCACCGGGGCCAGCTGTTGCAGCAGCCCATCGGTATCGATGTAAGCGGTGAAGGCATCTTCGCCGAGCCACGCTATCACTGTTCTGTCCTTCGAGTCGTTGCAGGGCTGGGCACAGATGCGGTCGAGGTGTAGTTGAAGGGACTGGTAGTCGTAACCCCGGGCGATGAGCGAGTCGGGACGCGCGGAGCGGAATATGATTTGGGACCAGTTGGCGGCCACGACGCCGAGGATGGCTTGGTGTTGAGCGTCAATGCCGACGCAAGCGACGGGGCCGATGACGATCTCATCCGCGTCGTGATCCAGGTCGAGCGTCTCCTTGTCCTGGTTGCAGCCTTGGCGGATCTGTCGAAACAGGTTGCTTCCGAGCCCTACGACCGAGTGCTGGGGATCGGATCGACCAGGGGAAGACAGAGCTTCCATGGCATCGCGACGACGAAGGGTGGAGGATGAGGAGGAGCGGAGCTGCGGTGCAGAACCAAGCTCGGGCAAGCAAGCAGGCAAGGTCGGACGATGGGCGGCGAGGGCCGGTACGCAACAACTGATGAAGATGGCAAGAAGGCGAGGCGGCGTAAAAGCGCAGTGTGGCCTGCCAGACCCTATGCGCCCGCCTGTCTACCCCGCACACAGGTCAAAGGTGGCAGCACCGCCCGGGCCCTGCTGTCCGTTGGCCTCCGACCGTCACCCACCATCCCAACACCACCGGCATCATCCCCACCACTCCGACTGGGCCGCGGGTGGCGCTTCAGGAAACGATGGCCTCTATACGAATCGCAAGCGCGTGCACCTCCCGGGGGGCGTGTTTGCCACTCGCAAGGACGATGGCAGCCGGCGCTCCCTCTCCTGCTCCGGCGCCGCGCATGCCAGCAGGGCCGCTTCACCGGTGCCGTTTCCATTCTACTCCGCGCCGGTCCACTTCGACCTTCACCGGCATGTCGCCCGCCGGCTTGACGGAGACGCAGCGCGATGTGCGAGAGGCAGTCTCGGCCCTCTGCACAAAGTTCCCCGACACCTACTGGGCCGAGCGCGACGCGAGCCAGACCTACCCGCACGAGCTCTACGACGCCCTCGCGGCGGGCAACTGGCTAGGCATATGCATGCCCCCGGAGCTCGGTGGCGTCGGTCTGGGTATCAGCGAGGCCACAGTGATGCTACAGACCATTGCAGAGAGCGGCGCCTCCATCGCCGGCGCGCAGAGCATCCACGCCAACGTCTACCCGCTCATGCCCCTAATTGAGTTCGCTTCAGAGGAGCAGAAGCGCAGCTGGCTCCCGCAGATGATCGACGGCCGCATTCGCAGCTGCTTTGGCGTCACGGAGCCCACCACGGGCCTCGAGACCCTCAAGCTAACGACAAAGGCCGAGCGCAGGGGCGACGTTTACGTCGTCAACGGCAGCAAGATCTGGACAAGCAGCGCCCAGGTGGCGAGTCACTGCGTGCTCCTCGTACGCACCGGCGAGGCGACGGCAGAAAAGAGGTCGGGCGGCCTCTCGCTGCTGTTTGCCCCGCTGCGCCGCCGGCCCAACACGCCGCACGTGCCCGAGGACGAGTCCAGGCTTCTGCCCGGGCTCGAGATGCGCAAGATTGCAAAGATGGGCGGCAACACGGTCGACGCCAACGAGGTCTTTTTCGACAACTTCGAGGTCCCGGCCTCGCATCTCATTGGCGTCGAGGGCGACGGCTTCCGCTACGTGCTCCACGGCATGAACGCCGAGCGATGCCTCCTGGCGGGAGAGGCGCTGGGGACGGGCTACGCGGCGCTCCGCAAGGCTGTGCAGTACGCATCTGACCGCGTCGTCTTTGGCAAGCCGATTGGAGCCATGCAGGCCATCCAGCACCCGCTCGCCAAGGCGTGGGCCAAGCTCGAAGCGGCCCGCCACCTCACCTACGCCGCAGCCAGGATGTACGACGAGCGCGCCGCCGACGCTGGGGCCCAGGCCAATGCGGCAAAGTACATGGCCGCCGAGGCCGGCTACGAGGCCTGCGAGACGGCCGTCATGACCATGGGCGGAATGGGATACGCGCGCGAGTACCACGTCGAGAGATACCTCCGCGAGATGTGAGCCATGCGCAGCCAGGGCGCCGCGAGATCGCCCGGTCGTCGTCACCTGTCACTCTGACGTTCCTCTTCCCCCCTTTTTGCGACGCCATCTCAGCTTCGTCCCACGGTTGGCGCCGGTCAGGTGGGTCCCGTTGTGCCCTTGTCCGCTTTCCACCGTCGACATGGCAAAAGGCTGAAAGCGACCTCTCTTCTCTGTCCTGATTGCCTCTCTGTGCTCTGCAGCCGCGAGATGATTCTGAACTACCTCGGACAGCGGGTGCTTGGTCTGCCGAAATCCTACTGAGCAGGCTTCGTGGCGAAGCGGAAAACCAGAGCAAGGTGACGAGCAGCGTTGACTCATGTTGAAGAACAGGAGAGCGTCGAAGAATGAGGCCGCTCCTTTGCCTTGATACGACGAGCGGAAAGGCTGGGGAGACGGGGTGACGGCGGTGGCGGCGGTGATGACACTGGCGGAGAGCGGCCGTGCTGAGCAGGTTGTGCACGCGGAGCCTTGACGCCGTCTAGCTCAGGCCTGGCAAGTCAGGCCTGCCAGGCCTGCCCCTGGCCGGTCTTCTGGCGTGCAGCGCGGGGTGTTCGAGTGAGGTACGCCGTGTGGAGCGCGCGACCCTTTTCGCTGGGCCTTCCGAGTCCCGAGGAGAATTCTGCGAGCTTCTCAAAAAATTTGCGCCGCCAGGGGCGAGGGCCAAAGTCAGCCCGGGCAGCGGCGTTGGCCACCGACCACATCAGCCTTGCTCCTCCTTCACCTGCAACTAGACCCTCTGCTCCCTCTGATCGGTCGTTCCCTCGCTCCTTCGTCACATCACACTCACGAATCTCGCCCGCCATGGCCCGAATGCGCAAGAAGGGACGCTCCGGCGCCGCCAAGAACTACATCACCCGTAACCGTGCGCTCAAGAAGCTGCAGGTGACGCTGGCCGACTTTCGAAGGCTCTGCATCCTCAAGGGCATCTTCCCGCGCCAGCCCAAGAATGTCAAGAAGGCCAACCGGGGAAAGACGGCGCCTACGACCTTCTTCTACGCCAAGGACATCGCCTACCTGGCCCACGAGCCCGTCATCCAGAAGCTGCGTGAGCACAAGACGTTTGCCAAGAAGCTCTCCAAGGCCATCGGGCGCAAGGAGTGGCAGCTGGCCAAGAACCTCCACGACAACAAGCCCGTCTACCGCCTCGACCACATCATCAAGGAGCGCTATCCCACTTTCGACGACTCGCTCAAGGATATCGACGACGCCCTCTCGCTCCTTACGCTGTTTGCCAATCTGCCGGCGAGCGAGCGTGTGCACGCCGATGTCGTCTCCAACTGCGCCAGGCTCTGCGCAGAGTGGCAGCTCTACGTCATGAAGGCAAAGGCTCTCCGAAAGGTCTTCCTCAGCATCAAGGGCGTCTACTTCCAGGCCGAGGTCCGCGGCCAGACCATCACCTGGCTCGTCCCGTACATGTTTACCCAGAACGTGAGTGCATGTCGTCTTCCAACTGGAGAGCTGGCCGGACGATTCCCCTTCTCCCCTCGATGAGCGCGCTCACCTCATCTTCCGCGGACTTGCACCTACCCTCGCACCGACGCACAGATCCCTTCGGACATCGACTTCAGGATCATGATGACCTTCCTGGAGCTGTACCAGACGCTGCTTGGCTTCGTCTTGTTCAAGCTGTACACCGACGAGAACCTCGTCTACCCGCCAAAGTTTGATCAGGACAAGGACGCGGCGGGTGCGGGCGTGGGCGCCCTGACGCTCGACGCTGCCAGCGCCGCCGTGCTGCGGGGCGAGAATGCCAGCGGCGATGCTTCGGCGTCGGCCAGCGGCAGCGGCCAGGAGGCTGCCAAGAAGCTGTCGCAGAAGGTCATCAAGAAGCAGATCCGCGAGATCAGCCGCAGCGGAGCGGCGGCAGGCGGCGCGGACGCGATGTCCGAGGTGCAGGAGGACGACACCGTCGGCGCCGAGGCCTCGACCACGGCCGGCGACGAGGCCGACGAGCGCTTCGTCGAGCAGCCGTCCAAGACGGCCGACGACCAGGAGCAGTCCGGGGCCGGCCTCACGACGCTGGCCGAGATCCAGGCGGCATCAGCCGAGGGTGATGGGGCAGCAACGACGCTCTTCACGCCGTATACCTTCTACATCTCGCGCGAATGCCCGCGGCCCATCCTCGAGTTCGTCCTCAAGTCGTTTGGCGCCTCGGCGGCCAAGGTGGGGTGGGACGAGGTGGCGGGCGCCGGCAGCGCTGTGAGCGAAACCGACGCGCGGATCACCCACCACATCGTTGACCGGCCGATCCCGGCCAACGGCCGGAAGAAGTACGGCGGCGCTCGGGTGTTCGTTCAGCCGCAGTGGATCGTCGACTGCGCCAACGCGCGCCGCCTGCTGCCGACCGAGCCCTATGGACCGGGGCAGACGCTGCCGCCGCACCTGAGTCCCTTTGTCGACTCGGCAGAGGTGGCCCGCCGTGGCGGGTACGTCCCTGCCGAGGCGCGGGCCGAGCTCGGCATCGAGGACGAGCAGGAGCAGGGGTCCGACGACGACAGCAGCGATGAGGACGCGGATGTCGACGACGGGGACGGATCGATGGTCGACGAGGACGAGGACGAGGCCGATGCAGACGGCAAGAGCGCGGTCCAGGGCAAGGACAAGGCCAAGGTCAAGGCCAAGGCCGCCTCGGTGGACGTGTCGAAGCGGCCCGCGCTGGCTGCGCTGCTGGCCGACCCTCTTGACGCGGCATCGGCGGGACTGCTGGACGCTGCCGAGCTCGAGGCCGAAGCCGTCGGCGGCGAGGATGCGCTGGACGAGGTGCGGACCAAGCACGAGGCGGCCATCAAGGCGGCCAGGAAGCAGGCCAAGGCGGTCGGCGGCGGTGCCCGCAGCGGCCGGCAGGGAGGCAAGAGCGAGGACGACGAGGCCAAGGAGATGGCGCAGATGATGATGAGCAACCGCAGCCGCAAGCTGTACAACAAGCTCAGCTACAGCGCCAACAAGCGGAGCGAGGAGAAGACCAAGCTCGAGCAGAAGAAGAAGGCGCTCGACAAGGCGGGCAAGAAGCAGGTCAAGGCCAAGGCGGCCGGCCGGGCTTGACGACGTCGGCCGCGGCTCTCGCTCTCGCCCCGCTCTGCGCACTTGTTTGTTCCCGCTCGCTTCTCTCTCTCTTTGGTCGTGTCTCGTCGTTACACTCTGTCCAGCATGCGGTCCTCTGTCTCCGTGTACCATGTCGCCGTAGCTCTGCCTGTTCACCTTTGCGAATCCAGGCTGAATCTCCCGTGATCCCTTTCGAGCCCCCGCCGCCGCGTTCAGTCGCCTGCCTCGCTCCGACGAGGAGCAGCGCGATCCCGGTGGTCCTCGTTGCAGCTCGCCCTCTCTCTCTCTCTCTGTGCGTGCCTGCCTGCTTGGCAGAGCAGAGGTGTACGATGCACGCGCTGCACACACGCTACACGAACACGCGCACCGTACCGGAAAACGGCGTGCGATCATCGAGGCGCATGCATGCTGCCATCTCCGCGCTTTCACCTGTGGCCGTTGTGTGGCAGATTCTCATTCGTTCCCCCGCAGGCCCCGCGCCGCTTTCTCTCACATTCTGGCTCTCGCAGCGCTTCTCGACCACCACGAACGGTGCAGGCGGGCAAGCCAGGTGTGGGGCGCCATTGAGCCGTGTGCGTGTCCCAGGCGGCCGACGAGGTGATGGCCGAATGAGGATCAACCAAGCAAGGCTCGCTTGCCTGCCTGGCTGGCTGCCGGCTTGCCTGCCAGCTTTGTTCGCATGCATGCGGGACTTCTTCCGCATGTGAGCGTGCCGCCCAGCTAGGCCGGATGTTGGCTGGCTGCTGTCTTTTCGGCTGCCCGGGCGGGGCCAGGCGGCGCACACAGCGCGAAACGCACGCACCCAGGCAAGCAAGCACGCGCGCGCGTCGCTGCTTGCTTGCTGCTTGCTTGCTCTTTCAACCGAGCTACCTAGCAGGCCCAGCTTCTGCCTGCCGGCTGGCCGTCCCTTTGCGGCGTGGTGCTCGGCCAAACGAGACCCAGCCCGCAGCCAGGCTAGGCACCCCGTGTAGCAGCTGGTTTGCTTGCCTGCCCGTTTGCCCGCCTGCCCGACTGCGCGCCCGCCTGAGTAGTGTGGCCTCTGCCCTGGACCCGGGCCCATTCAACCTGCCTGTGCGTTGCGGCCTTGTGTGGGCTTGGCCTGGCAGGCCTACCCTCTCCCCGCGTTTGGCCTGCAGTTGTCTGGGCAAAGGCGTGCCCGCCCGCTGCGCTCGGTTCTCGTGGGCTCTCCATCCCCCTGCTCCCATCGGCAGCTGCTTTGTTCCTCGACGCCATCACCTTCACCGCTCGTCCGCTCCTTGATCAACCACAGGCCAACCTCTCCGCGAGCAGATTGGCTACCTTCCCGTCACATCCTTCCAGCCTCTCCATCCTACGGCCGCATCCTTAGAGGAGCGCACCGCCTCTCACGATGGCACCCGGTCTTCGCAGGCCTCCCCCGGATCGCGAGAGCATCCTCTCATCCATCGGCCTGCCCCCCAGACAAGATATACCTACCCCTGCCAGCCCCACCTACGACCCCGGTCGCCCCCAAGGCACTCGCCGATCTCGCGCCGGCAGCAATGCTCGCCAGCGCAGCGAGCGCTCCTACAACCAGTCCTACAACCCCAACGGCCGCGAACCCGCATTGCCCAACGGCAGATACAACGCCAACACCGATCCCGATCGCCGACGCCAACGAGATCAGCGAGACTACGATCGCGACTACTACGATTCCAGCGGCAGGCCTTACCGCACCCGCCACGAGAGCATCTCGTCGCGCAAGGCTGATCGCAGCCGCACCCTCGATGCCCGCAGGCCAGCCATCCCTCCCGCCTACTCCAACGACGACTTCTTCGCGGAACGAGAACGTGACCGCAGACCGACTCGGAGCGCAAAAGCTGATGCACCTGCATCGCTCCGCGCAGAGAGGTCTACTTACGACCGCGATCGACGCATCGACTCGGACAGGGACAGGACCAGGGACCGCAGGCCTCACCGTCAGCTTGACCGCGATCCTCGTGACGAAGTTGAACGCGAAGAAAGCGGTGAAGACAGCGACGATCTCACGCCGGCGGGCGCTCGCGGCTTCTCCAAGGTCCCAGCATCTCGCCGGGGCGCCAACGGACGCGACCTCGAGCCGTACGAAGACGCCCAGGAGCCGGCTCCCCGCGCTCGCTCTCGATCGGTCCCCCACGATGCAGCTGCGACACGTCCCAGCACCTACGGACGAGAGGCACGTGGCGATGACCTGCTCGACCACGAGCTGAGGGCGGGCAGCAAACGCAGGAGCGTCCTGAGCCGCGTCCTGTCGTCCTCCAGCTTCCAACGCCCGAGCCAGGCGCCGCCTCCATCGGGTCGCCTCACGCGCTATAACACCGTCAAGCGGACCGACGCTTCGGAGCGCGGCGGCGCACGTATCGACGAGGTCGATCCCGCCGAGGAAGAGAGGCTAGCCAAAGAAGCACTCGGCCTCGTCGGCGGCGTCCGACGCTCGCGCGTGTTTGACGAGTCACACCCACAGTGGCTCAGCGGAGACGTGCCGAGCGCCAAAAACGAGCACGAGTCCCTCGGACGGGCTACCAGCAAGAGGACCGGCTCTTCGAGAAACAGCGAGCGACAGAAGACACTCGAATCGCTCGAACGCAACCGCGGTGCCGCCATCCTTGACGCTCCAAAGCCGGCCGCACCACACGACAGGAGCAAGAAGGCGTCGGCCGCTGCCGCAGCTGCTGCAACTGGCGTCGCCATCGGCGCGGCTGCTCCGTCCGACCCGGACTCGGACTCGGGATCGTCGGTTTCCTCGATTGACAGCGAGCTGCTCGAGGATGCGCACGAGGCGCCCGACGTGCACGACGACGACGCGCTCAGCACCATTGTGCTTGGCACGGCAGCTCCGGCAGGCGCGGCGCCTGCCTCGCTCCCTGCGGCCATTCCTGAAGAAGATTCGAGCGACGGACAGGTTAGTTTTGGCTGCAGTGGAACAGCTCGCCATACGGCGCGTTTCGTAACGAAGAGCATCGAGCACGCTGACGCTCACGCATTACACCGCGCTTGCGTACCTCTTCTCGTCTCACAGTCTTCGTCTGCATCGTCTGAGGAGGAGGACGATGACCACGAAGTTGACATTAAGAAGCCAACGACTCGCGACGCGTCCACGTCGGACGCAAATGGTACGGCCAGGACGGCCACAGCCGCAGCTGCCCCAGCTCTGGCGGGCGCGCTCGCTGCTGCACCGGCGGCCGCCTCGACCAATGCCCATGCCGCCAGTGCAAACGCGCATGGCGGGGAAGAGGTGTCGGAAGAGAGCGAATCCACCGAAAGCTCATCCGAGGAGGACTCCGGAACATCGACTTCGGCATCGGACGAAGAGGACGATCCAGCGGCTCCCGCGGTGGCTCCTACCGTATCGCCAGCGTCTCAGTCCAAGGCGCGTGCCGCCCCGGCTATCGTGGCAGGAGCTGGGGCTGCCGTGGTTGCGGGTGCGCTGGCCGCTGGAGCCCTCAACGGTCGCAAGTCGCACGAATCGCCGAATGCTGCCGCTCAGCGCAAACTCGCAGCCGAGGCTGAAAAGGAGCGCCTGCGGGTGGAGCAGGCCGAGCTCGAGCGTGAAGCCGAGTCGCAGCGCCTCATCGCAGCCAAGGCGGCGCGCAAGGACGAAAAGCGAAAGGCCAAGGAGGCTGCCGCGGCAGCCGCCGCTGCCGCCGCCATCAAGGACAGGGAGGCCAAGAAGGCAGAGCGCGAACAAGCGCGAAATGCGAAAGAGCGAGAGAAGCTCGAGGCCAAAGAGGCCCGGCGTTCGGCGATGGAGCGCAAGGAACGGGAGAAGTCCGAAGCGCGTGACCGTGCGATCCGCGAACGCGAAGACGCCGAGGCCAAGAAACTCTTGGCCATCCGCGAAGCCGAGCGCGCCAAAGAGGAACGCCTAGAGGCACGCAGGCAGAGTCGGCGGAAGCCGCACGGCGGCCGCGGCCCCGCTACACGCGGCGAGTCTGTGCGCCCGCTGACGCCCCAGCAGCGCCATTACCTCCTCAAAGCGCTGGTGATGCTGCAGATGCAGAGCGAATGGAGTGAGCTTGAGAAACTCGGTGCGCTGACAGAGTACGGATATCCGTTCTCGAGCACGAGATCCAAGCTGGCTCGAGTCAAGACGTTCGACAAGTCCGAGGACGGCGAGTTTGCGCGGTCGGCGCGCGACCCATATGCCAACGACGACACAATGCGGGAGACGGAAGATCTCCAAGAGCCGCTCATTCTCCGACACCTCTTCCACGTCCACCTTCACACCTTCCCCGGCCTCGACCGAGCGCCGGAAAAGTACTGGCAGAAGCGGATCCAGCCCTTTTTCGACGAAATGGCGGCGCGCAACTTTTCCTCGTCGCTCGAACGCGGCGAGATCTCCAAGCGGCGCCTGTACTCGTACGCGCTGACGCGCTACCTTGGCAGCTTCTTTGCGCGCGGCTTTGGCGTCCGGGGCGAGGGCGAGCTGCGCGGGCCGGGAGTCGGCGAGCCCGGCTCCGAGAAATGGGGCGTCGGCAAGCAGTGGGGCAAGGGCACCGTCAAGCGCGGCCTCGACAAGCCGATCCGCATCGAGCCGGAGCTGTTGGAACGCATCGACAACCTGTTCGAGGGCGAAGGCGGCCGGCTGTGGCGCGAGGCGGGCAAGGATTGGCGCAAGGTGCGGCGGGATTGGTGCGGCTTCAAGGAGAGTATTATCGAGAGTGAGACGGGTCTAGAGGAGGCGATCTCCTACCTCGACATCAGCAGCATCAAGAACTTGCCGCCGCACTACAAGAACTCGGTCGAATTCGCGCGCATCCACGCCGCCTACATCTTCCACGCTCTCTTCGTCGCCGCACCCAACGCCGATGAGCTCTACAAGATGGTGAAGGGCATCCACGCTCTCGCGCCCTACTGGGGTGCCAAGCAGCTGCTCAAGTATGCCAACGCCGAGACAATGATCTCGGGCATCCTTTCGCTCCTGCTGGCGCGCCCGGGCGGCGCAAAGTCGCTGCTACAGCGGATCTTTTCGTACGTCGTCGGCAAGGATGCCAGCTACATCCAGAAGGAGTTTGTCGCGCCGATCCGCAAGGAGATCGACGACGAGGAACTCGCGCGCAAAGTCGAGGAGTACGTGCGCCGCGGCGACCGCGTCGAGGCGCGCCGGATGCGCGACACGGCGCTCAAGCGCGGAGAAGATGTCCTCACCACGATCCTCCTCTCGCCGACCGAGCCGCGCCTTGGTCAGCAAGCGCGCGACCATGTCCTCGAGCTCCAGCGCTGCTTTACCCTCTCGCCCTACCGGGGCGACCTAGGCCTGGCTTACCCTGAGACGACGCCGCTCGGCGCCGACCGCCCGCCGGTGCCATCTTGGGGTGCTCAGGGCGCCGAGCATGGGCGCGCGCGCAAGTTTGCGCTGCTCAAGCTGCTGCTGCGCGAGTCGCTCAAGCGCCGCGACCGCGAGCAAGCCGTCGAATTCGCCAGCGGCAGCTTGATTCCCGCCATTATCAAGGACTCGCTCGAATCCGTCTTCTACCCGATCATCCGTACGATTGCCGCCACGGCCAATCTGAGCGAGCGCCTGGGCGACTTGCAAAAGTTCATCGATGACCTGCTTGACGTCAAGAAGCGCGGCGACGACCACATCGAGGCGTGGATCGCGCTGGCGGCGCGCCACGAGCAGGCCCTCTACTTTCTCTTCCACGAGTGCGCCTCGATCGCCAAGCCGCTGTGGGACTGGTGCCAGCTGGGCCTCGACTACATGGCGCTCTCGACCACGGACCCGGCCAACCCGGCGGACCGT
The DNA here is from genome assembly GCF_000417875.1 of Pseudozyma flocculosa PF-1. Lineage (NCBI taxonomy): Eukaryota > Fungi > Basidiomycota > Ustilaginomycetes > Ustilaginales > Ustilaginaceae > Pseudozyma > Pseudozyma flocculosa. The sequence continues at coordinate 440,307 of NW_006920878.1, forward strand.
TCGGCGCCGAACCTCGAGGTCAACTTTGAGGAGCTGCTCCAGGACGCTCGCCTCACCGACGCCGACGTCAAGAAGGTGCTCATCGAGATCGACCGCCTAGCAGCGTTCACGAAGTGGTCCAAGGTGCGCTACGAGCTCGAGGCTCGGAAGAACTACCTCCTCGCTCGCCCCGAGGCTGCTTCGCCGAGCGGCCTGTGCGAGGCTGAGCTGCCGCCGGACGCCGCAGCGGGGCTGCGCAAGGAGCTCGAGGACCTCGACGGCATGATGCGCGACCTGCTCGAAGAGTCGGGCCTCGAGCTCGACGACGGCAACTGTGCCGACGGCGTGCGCGGCACCGAAAAGTACGACTTCCCGTGGGCCTTTTTCGCCGGGATGGATCCGCTCAACCAGCACCTGCCTGCTGAGGCCGAGGCGGGCGAGCTGCGCGTGGCGAAGGTGCCGACCAATGTGGCGCCTCCGACGCTCAAGCACACGCGCAAAGTGCTGCCGCTCTTCTGCGAGCTGCTCGCGAGCCGCATGCCCGAGTGGCAGTCGGAGGATGTGCTCGGCAGCCTGGGCGCGCAGCAGCAGCAGCGCCAGTCTTCGTCGAGGCTGCCGTCGTTTGGCGGCAAGCGCAAGGGACCGGCGACGACCTTTGACAAGGAGACGAGCTTCGACGAGCGCCAGAAGAAGCTCGAAACGCGCAGCGTCATGAGCTCGGCCAGCTCGCGCTTCCGGCTGCCGTCGCTGTTTGGGCGCAAGTAGGCGTCCCAGAGCCGCTTCGGGCGAACCAGCATTGAGGTTGCCACCAGTACCAGTCCGCGGCCAGCTGCGGCGCCCCGTTGGGGGAGCCGCCTCCTCTCCTTGTTTGACCTTTCAGATACCCAGGCTCGAGATGCTCCGATTCGCTCCTTATTGCTTCCACCGTTGCCCTGCATCTTGTGCTGCCTTATAACTCGTCCTGTTCTCTCTCGTGCGCGATCGCCGTCGTCTGTTAGGCCAGGATGGCCAGGCCAGGGCTGGCAGGGCGTGTCGCCTGGCCTGGCTGCGCGCCTGCCCTGGTAAAAGTGGAGGGAGGGAGGGGCTTGGGGGGCGGGAGTCGGCCGACAGCGCGCTGGCTGGGCGGCTGGCCTGTCTCAAGCTAAGGCTGCCTCTGGCTCTGGGCCTGGCCAGCTCGGGCTGCTGGTTGCGACCCGCGTTTGGTTCGCTGGCTGCCCTGCCCGTTCTTCCTAGCCCCGACTCCCATCACCCTCGCCTCTCCTCGCTGGTGCCGCACTCTCCGGCACTCTCCCTTCCCCTTCTACCGTCTGTTGCCACTCGCAACGACAACCACAACGGCGCCACAAAACGTCGCGCCACGCGTCGGAAGCCGCCATGCACCCCGCCCTCGTCATCCTCGTCGCCGTCCTCTTTGTCCAGTCGATTTCGGTGCTGGGCAAGGAAAGGCTACAGGAAGTCGTGAGTCGCTTCACTGCCCCCCTCGCCCGCGCGCGCCATGCAAGCTCGCCACCTAGGCTGACATCCTGTTGGAATCGTCTTCTACCCGCGCATTCAGACCTACGCAATCTACGTCCGTATCCTTCATCGCAGCACCCTCGCAGAGCAGCGCAGGCTGCGCACCGAAGTGTTCACCAACAAGCAGCAGCTCGCCAAGACGAGCAGCCAGGATGAGTTTGCAAAGTGGGCCAAGCTTCGCCGCAAGGTCGACAAGGGCCTGCAGGACCTCGAAAAGACGAGTGAGTGCTCCGTGCTGCCGTCTTACCCTTCGGCCCCAACGGACTCCCTGAGAGCGCCAAAAGGTCGACGCCCGGCGCGTCTGCCTCCTCTCGTCATGCTGCTGGCTTGCTGGGTGCATGCTGACCCGCTCGGCCCTCTCCTCCGACACTTGCATCGGCAGATGGCACGCTGTCGAGCTCGCGCACCACCTTCTCGCTCCTCTTCAAGGCGCTCATGTTCGGTCTCACCACCGTGCTCCCCTTCCTCGTGACGAGCTACTACAGCAAGACGCCCATCTTCTGGATCCCCCCGGCCGGTCTGTGGTTCGGACCGCTTGGATGGTTTCTCAGCCTTCCTCGTGCCCCGGCCGGCTCCATCAGCAGTACGATGTGGTACGTCCTTGCGACGACGCGCGCCCGCTGTCCCTGGCCCTGGCTGACTCTCTCCGTCCATGTGTGCCCCTCTGAATCTCCAACGACGCTCGCCGCCATGCCCGACAACAGGCAAATGGTCTGCACTCGGGCGCTCATCTCGATCCTCTCGTCGCTCAAGAGCCTCTTGCCTGTCAAGCAGGTCGAGCCCGTCATCGTCACACCCGCGCAAGGCAGCGGACAGACAGGCGCCGCCGCAGCCGCGAATGCCGAAAAGCCGACACCATCGCCATCGTCTGCGTCGCGATCCGAGCCAACATCGGCGGCATCTCGGGACCAGGCACGACCTGGAGCAAGAAGGCGCGCGGCCCACGTCGACGATGCTGCCAACGCAGAGCTCTGACGGCCGCTGCATCGCTTCGGGTCCGAGGTATCCCTCGTGCGCCTCTTCCGGGCTGCGGCTTCTCGTCTGTGCAGCTCGTCGCCCTGAAGACGACACCGCAATGCAAGTTTCCCTTCACCGATGCACATGCACACCAATGCCTGCCTCTCCTCACAGTCCCCCGCACTGGCCGCGTGCGACGGTATAAAGATCCTTGCGGTGAGCAGAGTGGGGATGTGGGTAGTGCAATATGAGCGAAGCTCGAGAGGCCAACGCTGCCTCATGAACGGCAAGGCTGGCCTCGGCCTAGTGATGATGTCCGCCGCCCAGTCCAGCTGCCACCTTTTGCAGGAGCCTCGGCGTCCACGCTCCGAGAATCACGAGGCCCATGCGCACCAGTTTGCCCAGCACCTCTCGCTCCACCACCGCATCGTCGGTGCCGTTGCGCTGCGCCTCGGTGTCGCCCGTGCCATCGCTCACCGGCTCGAGATCGGCATCGGGACCGGCGAGCTCGAGGACGGCGTGCATGGCGACAAAGAGAAAAGTGCCGCCCGAGAAGAGCAGCGCTATCCCAATGTGCTTCGAGTCGATGCCGCCGCCCGTCGAGCCGCCAAAGAGGAGCGAGATGAGGACGTACGTCGTCACTGCGCCCAGCGGCGCCGCCAGGCTGAAGAGGGCGACGCCCTTGCGGATGTCGGCGCGGCTCAGCCTCTGCGAGATGAGGAGCGTGCAGAGCCCAAACGACGCCGGCGCCTTGTGCACCATGATGGCGAAGAAGACGATGAGCGTCAGCGAGCTGTCGCCGCTGCCGGCGCTGGCGCCCATGGCGATGCCATCGGCGAAAGCGTGGATCAACAGGCCGACGAGGGTCGTCAACATCTGCCGGAACGAGTCGCGGGGCACAGCGGCCGAAGAGGTGCTTGGCGAGGAGCGCGCCGAGTGCGCACTTGCGTGCGATCCGCGCCGTCTCTTTGGCGGGGCAGGGGACAGGAGCGGCGCCGATGAGTCCGCCCGCACAAGCGACGCTCCAGCAGGCGTTGGCGACGCTGCTGACCAACCGCGTTCGTCGAACTTTGATGATACTGCGGTAGGGCTCCCAACGTGGCGATCGTCGTCGTAGTCGTCGGGCAGGTAATCCAAGTCGCTGCTGCTGGAGCGGCTGTCGCGGCCATGGGCCCGGTGCGGAGGCCAATCGTCGTGATGATCTTGCCGCCGCGGCTCGGCGTTGTCGTCCAGAGTGACTGCGGCTCGATTGGGGCCGGCTGCTTGCTCCTCGGCGACCTGCGCAAACAGCTGGAGCCTCCGCTGCTGGAAAGAGCGTGAGAGTCGATGTGCCTCGGGTCGCCTTGATGGGGTCGGCGCGGGCGTTTGGGCGTGGGAATGGAGCGTGTGCTCGTGGTCGTGATGGGCCGGAGCGCTCGCGGCGGCCTGGTCGATGACGAACATGAGGAGGAAGCCACAGATGATACTGGTGCCGAGGAGGTGCTCTGACGAATCCGCGCCTGCGCTCTGATGGTGGTCGTCGTGGTGATGGTGATCTCCGCTGCCTTCGCTGCCTTCGTGTTCGTGCCCGTGGGGCTCGTCAGTGGCCTGCCGCTTACTGACGAAGCTCCAAGCCCAGTCGGAGACGTCGCTGGACGCAGCAACACGGTCCAGAACCGCGACCGGAGCGGTCTCGGCGTGGATCGGTAGGCCGTCCTTCGGAAAGACCAAAGAGCGTGATGCGCTGGCCGCCTTTTTGTCGGAATTGAAGAGCGTCTTGGCGCCTTCCGGCACGACGACGGTGACGGCCGCGCCAATGAGTAGGCCGGCGCTGAACACCTCGAGTATCCGGAGAGCCCTGCGCGAAAGAGGCAGCGAGAGCGGGATGAGGCCGCAGACGAGGGTGCCGACGCCCATACTGGCCGTCAGCACGATAAACGAGACCAAGCTTGTCATGGCGCCTTGTTGTGTGGTTGAGCTCGTCAGTCGGTGGACGGTGACGCTTGCAGGTTGGTCCGTGGGTCAAGAGCGAGCTCGAGGTTCAAGTACCGATGAGGAGATGTCGATGGCTTGCTCCTGGGGGCTTGAGTGGCGAGCTTCCCCTACCTTACGGTGTGGGGACGACGAGCGGGTAGGCTGGATTGCGAGCAAAGGATAGCAGGTGCATCTCCGAGAAGATGGACTTGATCGGTGGAAGAGCGTTCAGGGCAAGTCGGTATTTAACAACGACGGGGGTCCGACGAGCACCGTGATGGAGTGCCGCGACGTCGACCAAACTGGGAGCTAGGACGGACCGAGAGCGAGGATGAGGAGGCTTGGTGGGTAGGTGGGTGGGTGGATGGAGCAGATCTGCAGCGGAGAGGGCATCCTCTTCGCGGGCATGGCGCTTGCAGCCTGCAGCCTGCAGTCTGTGGTCAGCTCCATGCGCCGAGTGGGGTCCCGTCAGAGAGGCGAGGCAGACACAAGGCGCGGCGGTGAGGACCCTGTCAGTCACGCTCGTCCTCGACCCCGCCCCGCTTCGGAGCCGAAAGCAGCCGTCCGCAGCTGAGGCTATGGCCATGGCCGGATTTTTTTTCTTCTTCCCTCGACGTCTTTTTTTGCCCCATCTTCGTCTTCGCGGCCCATCCCTCAAAAAGCCACGCGCCAGGGCCATCTCTCTCCCCTCCCCCTCTCAACCACCTTTCCCGGCTCGACCACAACCGCTACTCCTGTGCTCTCTTCCCTCCCGTCGCATCCTGTAATTGTATCGTGTCTCGCATCCCTCCTCCGCATCACCTTCCTCTTTCCGTCGTCGTTTCATTCCCATCAAGCCACGCTCAAGACCACCACCGCCTTCTTCCGTCCTGCCCATACACAGTCCCGATCGAGCATCACCCCCTCAAGCCGCACAATTCCTCACCCCCACACAATCAGCCATCATGTCCAAGCGCCCTTCCTCCCCCGGCCCTCAGTCCCGCGAGGCGGGCGTCAACCCTGTGTCGGATCAGTCCCCCTCGGCGTCGGCGCAACGACAACGCACCACCCAAGACGGCACCCAGCCACCGAGGACAGCGGCCGACACTGACGAGATGGGCGAGTTCGAGGATCAGTTCGAGGACGAGTTCGAGGACGAGGAGGTCGACCATAATGCACGCAACGACGACGACGACGACTCCGATAACGCGTCCGACGACGAGGATGGCGGCGAGGAGATGGAGATCGATGGCGTCAGGACCGACGGCAAGATCAGAAGGGCCGACGAGGAAGAAGATGGCACCGCCGACAAGGCCGCCGCCGCGGCCGAGGTCCAAGCCTACATTCCCGGCGTAAACAAGCTCGAAGAGGGTCAGACGCTCGAGGCGGACCAGTCGGCCTACGAGATGCTCCACAAGCTCAACGTGACCTGGCCCTGCCTCTCATTCGACCATCTCCGCGACCACCTGGGCAGCGATCGCCAAGGCTTCCCGCACACGTCCTACTTTGTCGCTGGCACTCAGGCCGACATCGCCAAGAACAACGAGATCATGGTCATGAAGGCCTCGAGCCTCCACAAGACCCAGGGCGACGACAGTGAGTGTTCCAGCCGCGCCGCATCGCCACGCCCTGCCCGCCCACCGTCCATCCTCCTCCGCCTCGGCCTCTGTCGTGTCGTCGCAATGATGTTTGAGGCATTTGGCTGTATGAGCCTCGGGCGATCACCTCGGTGGTCCTCGAATCGCTCGATGCCGAAAATATCTCGCTACCTAATTACACACCTCTGAGCCACGCACGACACCATCCGAGGCTGAGGCAACGGAGAGGGCGGGACATCGGAGGCCTGTACACCGCCGGACAGCCTTGTTGAAGGAAAACTTACTCTTTCGCCATTTTCCCCCTCGTCCTTGTCTTGCACCGCACTCAGACCTATCCGACGACGAGGACGATGACGATGACGATGGCCTCGACGACGACGCCATCCTCGAGTATCGCTCCATCCCTGTCGTCGGCGGGATCAACCGCGTCCGAGCTGCTCCGGTTGCCACGCCAACGGCCGACTCGGAGGCATGCCTGGACCCGTATCCCGTCGCCGTCTGGAACGAGACCGGCAAGGTGCAGATCTTCGACGTCCGACCGCTCTACAACGCCCTCGATCGACCCGGCACCACCTACGACAAGCGCAAGGTCAATGCGCCGATGTTTGTTGTTGACGCGCACCGCGGCGTCGAGGGCTACGCCATGGACTGGGCCGGCCTGGGCGGTGGCGGTGGCGCCACAGGCAAGGCAAGCAGCCTTCGCCTGCTGACGGGCGACATCCACAGCAAGATCTACCTCACGACGAGCAGCAACGCCGGCTTCGTCACCAACGCCACGCCATTCGCCTCGCACACGTCCTCGGTCGAGGACCTGCAGTGGTCGCCGTCGGAGCCGACCGTCTTTGCCTCGTGCTCGGCGGATCGCAGCATCCGCATCTGGGACGTCCGCGTCAAGAGCCGCAAGAGCGTCATTGCCGTCGAGGACGCCCACCCCGAGGACGTCAACGTCATCTCCTGGAACCGGGGCACCGACTACCTGCTGGCCTCGGGCGGCGACGAGGGCGGCATCAACGTCTGGGACATGCGCACTTTCAAGTCGTCGACGGGAGCTGGCGGCGCTCCCGCACCCGCTCGCCCGAGCCCCGTGGCCGGCTTTCAGTGGCACACGGCGCCCATCTCGAGCATCGAGTGGCATCCGACCGAGGACAGCATCTTTGCCGCATCGGGTCGCGACGACCAGGTCACGCTGTGGGACCTCAGCGTCGAGCAGGATGACGAAGAGGCCGATGGCCAGGGCGCCCTCAAGGGCCCCGACGGCCAGGACGTGCCCTCCCAGCTCCTCTTCTGCCACCACGGATCCCACGACATCAAGGAGGTGCACTGGCACCCCCAGATCACCGGCATGCTCACCACCACCAGCCTCGACGGTTTCAACCTGTTCAAGACCATCTCGGTCTGAGGGCCTTGCGCAGCGCCCTGTGGTCTCCGGCCTCATCGCCGGCTTTGCGTGTTTGCTGTAGATATCCCCCCCTGTTGACCTGTTTGCGCATCAGTGCCATACGAGGAATACAAGATGTATACCCACAGCACCGTGTGTGTTCCTCTGTCCTTGTGCCGCCCGCCTTCAAGACGCACAAAGGGATGGCGGTGGTTCGAGCTGGATTTTTGACTCGGGCAGCCGGGAAGTGGCTGACCGTGCGTGCACCTCCCACCTTCAACAGCTCGGGTCTGGTCGTTGATGTTGCATTTGCAGAGGGTTTGCAACAGTCCTTTGAACATCCCAGAGAGCTTGCAACAGTCCTTTGAACATCAGAGAGCCTGCAACAGTCCTTTGAACTTCCTCAAGGGCTCTACACTGGGCCCATGATTGGCTCCTCAGACCTCTGTGCTGCCTGCTTGCACACTGCTGCAACAAACTGCAAAAGGACAAGCAAACGTGCAGGGCGGCCTTCACGCAACCCAAGATTATCATGAGGCTCTTGAACTCTGTGAAAAAGGGGAGGTGAGGAGAGAGAATTGCGTTAGTGCTGCATGCATACAGAGCCTGATCTGAGATTAGAACTTACGCTTAGGATAAAAGAAGGCGGCGGTACTGCCAAGGACGACGATACCGCCGACGGCGGCAATGGTCTTGAAGCACATCTGGCGGAAGAGAGGGGAGGGGGTGGAGTGGTGAAAGGTGGTGATGGTGAGGAGGAGGGAAGAGCGGTCATGGGCTTCCCAGTGTTGGGCGCCCAGACCGCCCAGCCTCGTCCCTGCTGGTGCCTGTGCAGTCAACATGGCTTTGCATGCTTCATGAGGGGCATGCACCCATGCTGCTCACTCATTTGGTCCTCAAGGCTGCAGAGAGTGACTCCAACCCTCAGAGTGATGTGGGCATCTGTGGCTCTGACCCGTCTTGATGCACAGCCATGTGCAAAAGGGTCTGACCCCAACATCAGTATGTGGCCATCACAAACAAGCAAACACCTGTTCCTTCTCTCCAAACTGCCAGCCTCTCAATTCAAGGCAGGTGGCAGGCAGCCCTAGGTGCTGATGGAAAGGTAGGTGTGAGGGCTGGCCAGGTGATGCAGCGGCTCCCCCTCCAGCCCGCACACATGCAGTTGGTTGACCCCAGCCTGGCCCCGCCGCCCAGACCCGTTTTCCGAGCTCGAATTTGCCGTCTGCGGCGCCTGGCAATGCTGGCCAAAAGTCCTTGAACCACGCCGAGCTCTCTTTCTCTTCTTTGCCCTCGTCCTCCACCATCCTTACCCTGCCCCTCTTAGTGAGGGCACTCTGGACACGCCGCCCGCCCCATGTCCTGGGCCCACGATCCCTCTTCGCGCCTACATCCACTCTGCACTCGCAAGCTGGGGCGTCTCACTGCGACCTTGCGCACCGACCCTTGATGTCTGCGGGCGTTCGCGCCGCTTCACGCAGCTCCAAGCTCGCCGTCAATGTGTCGAAAGCGCAAGCCTTTGGGCGCGAGGGCCAACCCGTCAGGAGCCTTGAGCACCTCCGACGGGCAATCCAGGCCCGAGCAGAGGAGCAGCGACATACATCGGAGTCCTCGACGACGCCGGCGGAGGCGGCGGCGACAGTAGGCACCGCCGCCTTTTCGGAGACGCCGGCCGCGCCACCACTGTCAGTCCTGCGCTTCCCGCCGCAGCCCTCTTCCTCAACGGCACCAAAAACAGCGCGATCGCCCTCAGGAGCTCTATCCAGCTCAGCATCTCCTCCAGCGTCTTCATCACTGCCGCCACTCTTGCCATCCCCGCCAGCCGCGACGTCGACAGACCCTAGACCTTTCCTCGGAGGCTCAGGCTCGGCAGCATCTTCGAACGCCCCTCTCCTCCAGCCCGATGCTCCCGTAGCGCATGCGACCAGACCTCGCCGCACTCCGCGGTCATCCCCGGCCGCCACGGCAACTTATATGGACGACGGTTCTCTACGCCCGCTTGAGCTCAAGCACTTCCACCGCCGCGACCATGGCGAGGAGCAGCTGCAGCGCGCCATTGCCGGTGTCATCCAGGCTTACACCAACTGCGGCCAGCTGCATGAGGCCACCGCGTTTGCATCGCGCGCGCTCAAGCTGCCAAACTTCATGCCAGCCAGGAACGCTTTGCCGGCACTCGCCAAGGACGTGTGCGACGAGCTGCCGCCGACGTCGGTCTCAACGCTGCACTACAAGGCTCTGCTCGAGAGCGCCGCTCGCCAGAGGTCGGTCCGATCGGCGCGCTCCATCCTGCTCGACATGCTATCGCGCGAGCTGCCTGTCAACAGCCGCATCCGGAGCGGTCTCTGCCGCCTGATCGTATCCTCGGCCAACAAGGACACTTCAGACATGCTGCGCATGCTCCGACGTGTCCTGCCGAAGATGCAGCAGTCTGGAGACACGAGTGGGGTCGGCATCGGCGACAGCCCCAGGAACCGACGTCTCATCAAACTCGCGGAGTTCCTCGATCGCCTCGGTCTGATGGACAAGATGATCCTGCAGAAGCCAAAGGTGCTAGCGCGTGCCTCGCAGATGGCGGACCAGTCCGATCGCGAGACGGCCGAGGCTATGCGTCGTTGGGCGCTAAGCGATATGAGCACGCCACTCGGGTCACAGCCGCAAGCGGCAACGTCCACGAGTGCCTCTGATGGAACGGCTTCGTCCCAGCAGCCCTCGACAGCACCTTTGGCCAAGCACGAGCTTCTGGCGCCGCTCGACGACATCATGGACCTTGATCAGCCACTCGAGCGTGCAGCGTATGCGATGCGAATGCGCGTTTTTGCAGTGCTACGCCACGACTTTGACTCGGCTCAGCGGCTCTGGCGCTCGATGATTGAACATGGAATCGAGCCCACTGTCAAGCACGTCGAGCCGTTGGTCGAAGGGTTGCTTGCCGTCTCGCGGCTCACAGACGCCCAGAAGCTCAAGGAGAACGCCGTCCGGATCTACGGCATCAAGCCATCGGTGCGGCTGCACACCGCGCTGATCCGCGCCTACGCTCGCGACGGCGATGATCGCCGTCTGCTGCGAGAGCTATCCGAGTTCAAGCGCAACGGCTACCAGCTCGACGAGACCATCCTGCAGATTATCGAGACGGCCCATTCGCAGCGCCATCCCGTCCCTGTGCACGAGCGCAGCGTCGATCTCGGCGATCTGCACAGCGTGTCAAGCCGTTTCAAGGTTCAGATGCGCGGTTTCGCCTACCTCGAAGCACAGCAGCTGGTGGCCCATGCGCTGGACCGCGGATTGGTGCCGGACGATGTGCTAGTCGGCTTCATTGGACGATCGGTCAACTGGCTCGACAAGCAGTGCCGCCGGCATCCGCGTCACGTCGGTCCTCGCTTGAGCGGGTCGACGCTGCAGCGGCCACTCGACCGGCAAGAGCTCGAAAGCGCCCTGGATCTGGCACGGCAAAATCTGGCGCGCGCCCGCAAGGTCAAGAGGCTGACACCGCTGCGAGAGAAGGTGGCCATGCGTCGCTTCCGCCGCGGCGTCATTGAGCTGATCCTGGAGCTGGTCGACGGGTCGCTCAAGAAAGAGGCGCGACGCCTCGCATCGCTGCGAGCAGTAGCTCCGGGTCTTGCTCAAAAGTCGTTGATCGGCGCTGCATCTCGACGACTTGGGTCACGACGAGCGCAAGGGCGAAAGGTCGGCAGGAAGGAGGATCGTCAACCGGGCGTTGAGCGAGCCAAGGCGAGGCCGCGCGCGACCGGCGGCGGCGAAGCAGTCCCGTCTGTTGCGAAACCGGATCGCAGACACGAGAGAGTGGCGGCCGCGATCGGCCCAAAGAGCGCAGACCATGCCACAGACTGTGCTGCGCCGGGGAGCACCAAGGAGGCGAACGGCGGCATTGGCGGCAACTTGGTGGCGGAAGTCCGTCGGGAAGAATGGGAGTCGAAGACGCGTGAATAGCAAATGAAGTCGCTCCGCCCGTTCCTGTCCATTTCGAGCATCGACGCCGACGCCATGTTGGGCGTCAGCACGAGCATCTCCGGCCTCTCTGTATGTCGCCAAGCAACGATGCGTGGCGAACGGCTGATGGCCGCCGTCGCTTTGACCGGGGCCAGGCTGAGCGATTCTGGCAGGTAAGAGGAAGTCAGTCGGGAAGCAGCGCCAGCATCGTCGTGCGTACAGAGTGTGTGTGTGCCTGCTTGCAGGCCAGCTGCTGGTCAGGCCCGGCCTGCCAGTCGGTCGTCGCGACCGATCTGGTCGATCTGGCCCTGCCTGGGCGTCGCGGCCTTGATGAGTCAGCCGAGGCCTGGTGGAGTAGTGCCGGGTCCCAGACCCTAGCCTGCACCTGCTGCCTGGCTCTGTATCGCCGCCTTCGGTCCTCCACACTAGATCGACGCAGCTGGGCGCGCCCACCCGGCGAGAGGTCCGTAACGGTGTGGCCAGGCCAGGCCACACCAAGCCCGCCAGGGTCGAGGACCCTGCCTGCCTAGACTAGGACCCCCAGACGCCGCCTACCACCTCGACGCGCCCAAGACCGGCCTGGCGACCTTCCGCCCACCCTCGTCCCCGCCCAACCGCCCAGTCCTCTGCTCTGTGGCGTCGGCCCCTATACCTTGGTCTCGGACCTCCATCATCTCTTCTCCTCCCTCCCTGGCTCCTTACCTGCCGCGCCATAAGCACTCTCACCCTCGACGTGCCCGACTTCCTTCGCAGCCGCTCACCGCTCGTCGCTCACCTCGTAACCGGACGCATCGCAACCCTGCCTTCCGCCTCTTTGGACGCAAGGCGAATCTTTTCCCGTCAGGATCGCAAGTGAAGGACTGCAAGAATCATCGGACGACCTCACATCTGCTCTTCATACTTTCGTCGAACCCAGAAGTCCACACGGCCACACGGCCGAATCGCGCCCATCAAACCGCCAAGAGGAGAGAGGTTTCAACCTCGGCGGCCTTTTTCAGCAGCTCGCCCTCGCTCGATCGCTCTCCGGTCGACTCTTTTCCACGCAGTACACTCTGGCAGATCCTCCTCCCTCGACCGCAGTGCGGCCGCCGGTGGTGCGGCCGGACGAAGCCGGTAGCGTCAGCCCGTCGTCGGCCGCGGGAAGCAATCGACCAAGGCCAGGAGCCACTCCGATACCGACCGCGTTCTTCGCTCTGCGAATCGGTCCAACGCCCGACAGCGTCTCGCCGGCATGTCTTCAACCGAATCGATCGACATCGGCACGCCCTCTCCCCGACAGAGCCCAGTGCCCGTCAGCAGCTCCAGAATGCAGACATGGTGCGGCGAGCGGCAACAGAGCGCAGCGTTCATCGACATCGGCACACCGCCGCCGCTTCCAGCAACAGGCATCTCTGCGGCCGAGACGTCGGCCTCGATCCCTCCAGACGCCACAGGAGATCACTGGCGCAAAGACGTGCTCGAGGAGATCGACGACCCCAGCGAGCTGCTTGCCAGGCCTCTCTCTAGGCCCTCGCCACCCACGCTGCCGTCCCTGAGAGCGTCAGATACGGACTCATCAAGCCAAAGCCTCCCATCGGCCAGCATGAAAACGCGTACATTGCCTCCCGGCTTCACCGGCGGTTCGTCAACTGGAGACAAGCGCGGTCCACGTCGACGTGACCCTACCGCAGCGCACAGCAACTCTGGGCTCCCGGTTCCGAGCAGGATATGGCAACCTGCGGTGCGCACCATTCCAGCGTCAAACGACGACGATAACGGCTTTGTCATCAGCGGCAGCGGCGCTCGGGTTCCAACTACATTCCTCGACAGCTCTGGCGCCTACTCACATGCCTCTGCAGAGGAGGTCCGCAGACAGCAGCAGCGGATGTGGGCCGATGGTGTGAATCGGACCGGGAGCAAAGGCGCTGAAGGCTCGCACACGGCGATACTCCACACCTCGTCCGCGCCGAAAGTAGCACAGACAGCTCAGCGGCGAGCGCTGAGCTCGTCCGACGGTACGCGGGCCCTGAGCGCAATTGATCTCACCGGGGATGATGAGGAGGTCGACGCAGTCCCGTCGGCACAGCGCTCATCCGCCACCAGTGGGAAGTCCGAGGCCAAGCTCGAGGCCTATGTCGTCGACGATGACGATGACGACGACGACGAGCCCATCATCGTGTCATCTCGCTCGGCTGACGGTGGAGAGGTGGTGCTCGACGAGCAGCGCAACAATGCCATCGTCTGCCTGGGCATGATCACCTCGGTCGTCCTGTGCATGTATGGCTTGCCTCCGCAGCTCACCTTCGCCGGCGGAACCAATGGTTCGTCCGCTCCGCCTCCCACAGATCCTGCATACGAGCGGCCCCATTGGCCCAGCTCGACGAGTTTCTGGGCGGAAAGAGGGTTCCGACCGGTGATGCTCTCAGTCAGCCAAACAAGCGCACCAGGTGCCATCGGCGCAGGCCGGTCGCTGCCGGAAAGTTGGGGCGTCAGGGCCAAACCCGCAGACGTCAAGGTCGGTGTCGTGCTTCCGCCCCTGCTGGCGCACCCCGACCTGCCGCCAGAAGAGGCAAAGCGGCTCGGACCCAGCCTGCTGCCGCCATTCGGCTCGCTGGCGGAGAAGTACGTGGCGGCGCTGGAGCCGCTGATGCGGAACAACAAGATCCGCTGTGAGGCGAGGTGCCGCCTCGTTAGCGGCGGAAGAGCAGGGGTAAGCAGATCGAGACGCCCAATGCGACGCTTCCGCTCCTGGCTTCCGACCAGCGTGCCGTTTGGACCAGAGCGGGCGCTGCTAGCATCTCTCACACCGAGCTGACGCCCTGCTTCTCCTTTGCATCGTACCTCAACCCATCTTGAATTTGCCATCGCCGGCTATCGACTGACAACTTCAGAGCTTTCTGCACTCGATCGAGATCCTTGTCTTCGCACTCAGACCAGACATTGCCCTGGTGTCGGACAAGCTGTCATCGCACGGCATCCAGCTCGAGCAGCCCGCCACGTATCGGCCAGAGGATTATCCGACGAGCCCGGAGTACTCGAACCCGCACAACCCGCCAACGGGGGGCTACCGCAACGACGCTCGCTCCTCTTACAGCGGCCTGTACCGCGGCAGTAACATGGGAACCACGCTGCAGACCAAGGAGGCTACCGAGAAGCAGAAGCGGGAGCAGGTCGACGCCATCTACAGCAGCATCACCAGCGGCGAGGAGCTCGAGATGGTCGACCCCCGACCGGTGATCAAAACACGCCTCTTTCAGCACCAGAAGCAGGCGCTCAGCTTTTTGCTGGAGCGCGAGCAGCACAGGAGCTGGTCCGACCTCAAGCGGCGCTCTCCAGCAAATGAGATCGACGTTTCGGGTACGAGAAGGCCCGCGCCGGTCTCATCAGCATCGGTGGCGAGGGTCGATGACGTGATCGGTCATGGCGGAGAAAGCGAGAGCGCCAAGGTGCGCAAGAGGAGGCGCGATGAGGATTCGGTCTCCCTATGGACCGTCAATTGGGACTCGCGGGGCAAGGCACGCTCCTACGTCAACCTCATCACACAGAGGGAGGTCAAGAAGCCTCCGACGATCTGCCGCGGCGCAATGCTTCTGGATGACATGGGCCTCGGCAAGACGATCACCACGATTGCTTTGATAGCGCACACCCTCGAAGAGGCCGATGCTTTCGGCGATAGCGATCTTGCCTCGTACCCGCCGCCGGACGAATCGGATCTTGGCGACGACGATCGCAAGGCGCGCGACGATAGCATAGAACTGGTGACCGCCGATGATTTCTCCTCGTCGATCCTCCCAACCCCTCGCCCCGCCAAGAAGGCGAAGAAGGCGAACGCTCGTAGTTCGCCCAAGCCAAAGCGCAAGGTCAGCCGGAGTAAGCGCGACCCAGAGGCGGTGCGCCAGGCCCACCTCGAGCGTCGCAGCCGCGCCACCCTGATCGTGTGCCCGCTCTCTGTCGTCGCAAATTGGGAAGAGCAGATCCGCGAGCACTGGGACAAGAAGCGTCCGCCCCGCATCTATGTCTACCACGGCAACTCAAGAGTCACCGACACGGCGAGGCTGTCCAACCACGACATCGTGCTCACCACGTACCCGACGCTCGGCCACGAATTCAGCAATCAGAAGACGTGGCTCGACGAGTCGGGCTCGTCGGGCAAGGGCCGAGGCGCCGAGCAGGAGGAGGAGGAGGACGACGACGACGACGCCATCATCATGGTCAACGAGAACGGTATCCCTGTCGAAAAAAAGAAAAAGTCCAAGAAAAGGAAGAAGAGGATCGAGGACGGCAAAGAGTCGGCCAACGCGCTGCAGCGCATCGAGTGGTTCCGTGTCGTGCTCGACGAGGCGCACTACATCAAGGGCGCCCTGACGTGGCAAAGCAAGGCGGTCTGCAATCTCTCGGCCCAGCGCCGCCTCTGCCTGACGGGCACGCCGATCCAGAACAGCACCGATGACCTCTACGCGCTACTCAAGTTCCTGCGCCTTGATCCCTTTACCGACCGCGCCGTGTGGAACGAGTTCTGCGGCCACAAAGACAACTCGCCCGCATTGCGACGCTCCAAGATGGCAGCCAAGGACAGTGCTGACCCCATCGACCCCGCCAGCCTAGGCCACATCCAGATCATCATGAAGTTCCTCGCGCTGCGGCGCACGAAGGACACCAAGGCGGCCGACGGCGAGTCGATTCTGCGCTTGCCGCCCAAGCTCTCCAAAACCGAAATGCTCGACTTTGAAGAGAGCGAAAAGGCGAGGTACCATGCCCTTCACAGCCGGTACAAGGAGGAGTTCGAAGAGATGCTGCGGGACGATACGCTCAACCACAATTACGCCACCATCCTCCACGAGATTCTCAATCTGCGCCTGGCGTGCGATCATCCCTCGCTGGTCGACGCGAGCAAGGATGCCAAGCGCAGGCTGGCGGGTCTTGGCTCTGACCCGAGTCATGCGATCAGCCAGGATGGACTCAGCCGCGAGCGCGCGGCCGACCTCTTTGCCGTCTTTCGCGACAGCGGCATGGCCTTTTGCAACGAATGTCAGGCCGACCTGACCCAGTTGACGCCCGACAGCGACGGGCTCGGCGCCAGCGGCAGCGTAGATGCGCTCGATGACGCCTTGCACGCGGCTGCGGTCGACCAGGATCGCCGGATCGCAAGCATCCGCAAGGGCAAGAAAGCGTCGGCGAGGTCGACGGATGGCTTCCAGACGCCCGTAAGCGCTGACGACGCCGCTTCGACGACTCCAGCCGTGCGGCCGGTCGTCACTCGGTGCCAGCACCTCATCTGTTCGACGTGTTTCAAGCGCCACGTCGGCGCAGCTTGGCCCCGGCCCAAGCTGACCGACGCGCACTATTGTCCGGCTTGCCGCTCGGCGCTCAAACTGGCCATCGACGCGATCCAACTGGAGCCTGCCGACTTTGCCACGGACGAGGAACAGGACGTTGAGGACGACGACAATGGGGCCAACGAGAACGGCAGCGTCAAGGGAGATGGGAGCGGAGCTGGCAGCGACGACGAGAGCGACTTTGACTGGCAGGACGAGACCGGAGGCAAGCCGGACAAGGATCAACGTGGATCGGCTGATAGCGATGTCGAAACGGCCGACACTGACAGCACCACCGAAGATGAAGACAAGGGCACGAGAAGCGGCGATGTACGGCCTCCAGCTACAGGAGCTGGCAAGGGCCGTGCCCCGCCCAGGAGGGAATTCCGACTCTCGGCGGCCACCACCCCCGCGGCATCCCGCAAGCCGCGGGGAGACGTGTCCTTGCACGATCGCACCGACCTGAGCACCAAGGTGCGCGCCCTGCTGAGTGACCTGATCCCCTTCTCGCGGTGCAACCCTCGGTCGGCTCTCTACGACCCCACCGCCCCGCTTCTCGAGCACGTCGACCCAAAGACGGCGGACGACGAGGAGGTGCGGCAGGCGAGCGACCCGGTCGTAGTCGTTCAAAAGCCGCCAAGCCAATTGGACGGCTTCGAACCGGTCAAGTCGGTCGTCTTCTCTCAGTGGACCAAGATGCTCGACCGCATCGGCAAGAGTCTCAGGTTGACGGGCATTCGCTTCGCCCGGCTCGATGGCACGATGCGGAGGCAGGATCGAAACGCCGCTCTGGCGCGCTTCAAGAGCGACCCGGGCACCGAGGTGCTCCTCATCAGCCTGCGCGCCGGCGGTACCGGACTTAACCTCGTCAGCGCATGCCGAGCCTACCTGATGGACCCCTACTGGTGAGTTTCTGGCGCCGTCGACAGGGGGTGCGGAAAGGTCGGGCGCGACCGC
Source organism: Pseudozyma flocculosa PF-1 (assembly GCF_000417875.1). Classification (NCBI taxonomy): domain Eukaryota; kingdom Fungi; phylum Basidiomycota; class Ustilaginomycetes; order Ustilaginales; family Ustilaginaceae; genus Pseudozyma; species Pseudozyma flocculosa. The sequence goes on from NW_006920878.1 coordinate 457,865, forward strand.
TAGTCGGCCACGGCATCACCTGACTCATGTGCATCCGATCGTGGCCTTTGCCTGGCACAGGAACCCGGCCGTCGAGAATCAGGGCCTCGACCGCGTGCACCGCATGGGACAGCGTCGACCAGTCATCACCGTCAAGTACATCATGAAGGACAGCATCGAAGAAAACATGGTGAGCCTCTCAATCTTGCCCGCCGCCTCCTCCTGGACTGGTGGCCTGGCACCCTGCAACACGCCCGCTTACCTCGCGACGCTCCGTCCTTGTTTTCTTCGCCTTTTCATCCATCGAAACCTGCACCGACATCCAGCTCGAGCTACAGAAGCGCAAGATGCAGCTGGCCAACAAGGTTGGCGAACGGCGCCAGGTCGGCGGCGGCGGCGGCGCCAGCTCGGCCGGAACCGCAAACATCGCTGCCGCCTCGAGTTCGGGCGGTGGCGATCGAAAGGCGGAGAGGAGGGAGGAGCTCAGTATCCTCTTCAGCTAGACCGGTGCGGCCGGAGGCGAGCACTTGTTGGAGTGCTACTCAGTCGGGTCTCTGCTCGACAAGCCGGCAGATCGCAACAAGCCCACACGCCACAATAGCGGATGGCTGTCTCGACATGCACCGAGTCACATTGCAGGTCTGCACTAATCCAGCATCGAGAGACAGGCCAAGGGACAGGGAGAGGGAGAGGGAGGTGTGGGAGCGAAAGCAGGGGAGAGCAACGTCGGTCTCGATAGGAGACCAAGAAGGGGCCCAAGGCCTGTCCCGACATGCACCCAGGCGCCGGCTCAGGGGCCATCGGCGCCATCCCTCCACTTGCGCCATTGGTCCTTGATCTGCTTGGCAAAGTCCTCCTCGAGGAGCACCCGGGCGCCCGTGACGGCGATGCCGACGGCGGCCTCGAGGGTGCGCTCGTGGGCCTCTTTGCTGCCGGCGGCGTCGGTGAAGCCGACCGTGTGGTTGCCCTGCGTCTTTGGGTCGTCGAGGTGGATGGCGTACTCGGCGTGGAGGGCGGGGAGGGCGTAGCAGACGTTGCCAAAGTCGGTCGAGGCGGTGAAATCGTCGTTGGGCACCACCTTGCCGTAGCGCTGCTCGAGGACGGCGGCATAGGTCGAAGAGAGGAGCGGCGTGTTCCAGACGTCGGCGTAGGCCGGCTCCCACTCGACCTCGATCGAGCAGCCCGTGGCGAGCGCGGCCGCCTGGAAGCACTTGTCGACCTTGGCCACAAAGGCCTTGAGGCCGCTGATGGTGGGGGCGCGGACGTTGTAGTGGAGTCGCGAGGCGCCGGGGATGACGTTGGCGGCCCAGTTGTCGCCCTCGATGATGCCGTGCACGCGGTACTCGGGCGGCATCTGCTGGCGAAGCGCGCTGATGTTGTTGTAGGCCAGCACGGCGGCGTCGAGGGCATTGACCCCCTCCCACGGCGCGGCGCCGGCGTGGGCCGTGGCGCCCGTGTACCGGACCATGACGGGCTGCACCGCGAGCATGGCTCCGGTGCCTGAAGTGGGCGCCGGGTGGACCATGAGGGCGGCATCGTAGCTCTTGTACGCTCCGGCTTCGAGCAGGCGGAGCTTGCCTCCGCCGCCCTCCTCGGCCGGGGTGCCGAGCAGCACCACGGTGCCCGCCACGTCATGCTTTCGCAGCGCCGCCGCAACCGAGAGGGCCGCCGCTACGCCCGAGATGGCGATGAGGTTGTGGCCGCAGGCGTGTCCGATGCCGGGGAGCGCATCGAGCTCGGACTGGAAGCCAATGGTGCGGGCGTCCTTGGAGTCCGGGCGGTGCTCGAAGCGCGCCTCCCACGCCGTCTCGAGGCCGTAGGCGTGCGGCTTGACCTTCCATCCCTCGGAGCTGCGACCCTCGAAGAAGCGCACAAAGAGGTCGTGGGTCGCGTGCTCCTGCCACAGGATCTCGGGCTTGTCGTGCATGGCCATCGAGAGGTCGCGCAGCGTCGCATCGAGCTGGCGCACCTCGTGCTCGATGGTCGACGCCATCTCCTGCAGGCGGCCCGACAGCGCCGTCGCGCTGCTGGCGTGGGCACTGTACGTCGGTGGACGAAGGTCATCGCGCACAAAGGAGCAGCAAGTGTGCGCCTGACCCGCAGACGCCAGGGTGGAAGGAGCGGAGGCAGTCGCCGGCGCCTTTTCCGTAGGCTGAGGCTGAGCCTGCGAGGTGGAGGGTGAAGCGGACATGTTGCGCTCGCCGCCGCACTTGCAGCACGTCTTGGAACGTCGGCCAAAGGAGAGGCAGGTCATCGGGGCTGGCCCAGTGAGGCGGGCGGTGCGGGAGAGGCAGCGATGGAGAGAGGGCAGTAGAAGCTAGGAGGAATGGACAGGAAAGGGATGGGATGAGTTTGGGGCGAAGGGCGGCAGTGTGGGGTCCGAATCCGAGCCGCCCCTGCCCCTTTTTGTACGCGGCCCTGGTGCAGACCGTCCGAGACGCTGTGCAGGATGTCGTGCGCACGGCTCGAGTTGGACGTTGCAGGGCGTCCCCCGCTTCTCGTTGCGGGGTCCAAGACAGCCTCGGAAGATACGGCCGAACAAAGGCGCAGGCCACGGACAGAGTAGTCACTCCCAGGAGACCTGCCTGGCTCGCCGTTGACACCGGCCATGGCACCGTTCAAGAGGCCGACCTAGAGAATGGAATGGCGGAATTGGCCGGCCGCGAAAGGGTCTCGCAGCGGGCTCGACAAGGACACGTACGTGACCCTGCCTCCTGGCCGTCTCGTCGTGGTGCTGCAGCTGTGCAAGGACAGGAAGCCGCAGGGCCTGCTGAGAGCGGCAAGGACGACATGCCATGGTGCGGCAGTCACGGCGATGGTTTCCGATCGGGCCTCGGCGAAACGGCGAGGTGTCTACCTGCACCCTCGACAAGCGCGACCGTTTGGCAGCAGATGAACCCACCCTGCGACTGCGGCAGGCTTCCAGGGTCGGCCCATCTCCCGGGCTACATCCTTCTCCAATTTCGTCCGTAGCATCGACTCTCTACGCAATACCTGGCCGTCGGCCTCGACAACATTGATCCATCTTGAAGCGATGTATCTTGAAGCCTCGTCGCCAGGTAGCAGGATGCGACAGCTCATCGGGCGACGCCGACGGCTGAGCTCTGGCGGACGCCTGTCGGTAGCTACCCACTAAGCATCGGCAGAGAGGTCACTGCGTCGGCGGCCTTCGTTCCGCCATCGCCTATCCTTGCCGCCGTGCAGCTGTGGCGGCCTAGATTGCGCGGACGCGCATGCGCCTTGTCGATGTGCCCGTTGCCACATGTGCCGGAGTGCTGCTGCCCCCTTGACTGCCTTCGACTCGTCGTCGTTGTTGGTTCGATCGAGGTCGGACGCGAAGCAACTGCCCGCGCGGTTGGAAAACAAGATGGGCATGCTCTTGTTGCTGCGGCTGAAGTCGGGCCAGTCACCTTCATGGCGAGTATCGAGATGACGCGGAAGAGACTGAGACGGAGTCCTGCTCAATGGAGCGACGTGCCGTTGTGTGCGATGCTATGTTCGCGGAGCATAGCGCGAGCGGCAAAGTTGACGGGACGCTGAGTGGACCAGAGCAAAGCTGCGACTAGGACGATCAACAGGGCGACAAGGGACCTGCTGAAGGTGGACGGGATGGCTGCGCTCATGGCCGATCGACCCTTTTGAGCAGAGGTCGGAAGCAGCACAGCTTGAACGAGAGAGAGAGCCGTGGAGCCCAAGGATGGGCCAGGCGATGCGCTCTGCTGAGGCAGAGCAATGGGCGAATGGGACGGGAGGGTCCCCTCAACGAGGACATCATCGTCCTGGGCCGACATCCGGTGCTTTGCCGGCAGTAGAGCTTCGAAGAGCGCTGCGTTCTGCTCAAACGACGTGTTGCCTTCCTTGACGAGGGCGGTCAGAGCTCCACAGCGAGAGGCCCCGAGTCCAACGTGTCGATCCAGGCCTTCGTCCATGCAATCGCGGAACAGCACCTTGAGGTCAGCCGCGGACGGGCCCGGGCCGTCGAGTCCAGGTTCTGACGCGTGTGCGGCGCCTGTGGCGGTAGTTGTCAGGGGTACGGCGGCCGCCTCTTTGAAGCGGTAGAAGTCGAATCCATCGCCCAGCGCCGTCGACTCGGAAGAAGGCTGCTCCTCAACTTCGCACGGCCAGCGCTTCGCTACTTTCTTGAGGATGTGCTGTCCGCCGCTGAGATCGCCCAGGTAGCGCGTGTACGCATGGACGATGAGCGGCCCTGCGTCGTGGCCGTTGCGGTGGGTGTCTGAAAAGAACGAGGCGAGATGACGGGCGTATCCGCGAGTGGCGTGGACCTGGGCTGGTGTGAGGAGGTCGATGTGCGCCGGCGACAGTTGAATCGTGGGAGGACACGAAGTCGGAGGGGGTGGCGTAGCAGTAGCAGTGGCTGAGACGGCGAAGTCGAGAGCGTCGGGTTGCAGTGAAATGACGAGGTCGGTGAGATCAGCGCGGCTGGCGGGAGCCTCTTTGTCGATGCCCTCAGCGGTATCAATGTCGAAAGTGTCTCGCGTCTCCTGCACCAGGTCTTCAAGCTGCGCGCCATGATGAGACTCGAGGACTGCGAGGTGGGCGGCGATGTCGAGGAGAAGCGAGCGGGTGCGACCGAGCAAGGCTGGGAGGGGCGAGTTCAGGAGCGGCTGCAGGAGTGGCGCGACCATCTGCGCCTCAGCCGTCTGAGTACGCCTCAAGCCGGCCTCGAGCGTGCTAAAAGCATGGATGAGGTGAAAAAGCGACGAAAGGGAGATAGTCACGATAGATCGTGAGCTGAAGCTTCAGCGACGACCTAAAGGCCGAGGTCGCGGGCAGCGCGGGTGTGGAGTGGCGACGCTTGACGCACACGCGGTACTCACATGTAGATCGAGGCGAGCATCACGAGCCAGCGCAAGTAGTCTTTGCGGTCGAAGAGGAGCGCATCCTGGTCCTGGTGATCGTCACTATTGGCCGAACGTCCGGTGGTGACCGAGTTGAGCAGCAGCGATACACCCTTTGACCTCTCGACCTGTCGGTGGCTGGCGGCCGTTCCATCCCGCAAGGCTTGTGAGAGTGTGACTTGGCTGGTGCGTGGCTGAGGATCAGCTGGGCGGTCGTGGTAGGATGTCTTGCCAGCCGACGCCAGTGAGGCAAGGTGGGCAAAGGGGCAACCCATTGTGAAGGAATTGAGGCGGTTGTGGTTGGGGGGAGTCCCTGGGATGGACAGTGCGGTAGTCGAGCCGATGGACGATGTCTTGCGAGTTCGAAGGGAGGAACTGCCTTTGAGGTGCTGAGGGAAGAGGAAGGCGGATGAGAGGATGGCCGACTTTATATATGGGGTGGACTGGAGGGTGGCGGCGGGATTCCACCTCAGACCCGGGCAAGGCAAGGCAAGCCAGTTGGCAGGAACAGTCGCAAGATCAAGGTCGAGATGGGTAGGCTAGGCTCTAGGTGAAAAGGCTGCCGGGAAAGGAAAGCCAAGCCAAGAGCAGGAGGGCTTGACCGAAGAGGAGTGGTGGGAGGTCGGCTGGCCGGTCAAGGCGGATCGATGTGTGATAGAAGTGCCGATGCGAGGCCGGACAGGGGGGTTTCGGCGTTTCAACGGACAGGAGCGGGGTATCGTATGGTTTGGTGCCTAAAGGTCGAGCGATAGCTGAGTTGGCGGGCCGTCGAGGGGCAGTCTGAGGTGGTCGTTGGCGGGAGAGGGTGCGCGCCCTTGTCGGTCGAGGACAAAGGCAAGGCCCGCCCGGCCAGCAGGCAGGCAGTCCAGCCAGGACAGCGCCAGGGTCCAAGCAGGGGCCGCGCCCCACGGCCACGGGAAAAAAAGTTTCCCCTCTGGGCCAGGCCGGTCAAGGCCGGGCGCGCTGGCAGGTGGCCGCTGGCTGGCCGCTGTCCTTGGCAGGTCGAACAGGCAGCCAAGCGAGCTGCCTCTTTCAGCCAGCTGGTCTCTCGACGCGCGCCATGGTACCCATCAACGACGACGACCGGCGAAAGCATCAAGGAGCGCCCATCGTCCTCAAAGGGGCGCCAAGGATGCGGCAGCCAAAGGCTCACGCCATCTTATCAGATAAACCTGCGCATCGACGGGCATGTACTACAGTACATTACATACACAAGGCAGGGCAGGGCAAGGCGCGCGCCCGCTTGCTTCTGCCCGAGCAACGCCAAGCACGCCAACCGAGGTATGCATGCGTTGCCTGCGTACGTACATACATGTCCCGGGTGGATTCGGGCAGCATCGCATCGCAGACCGCGTCGGGCTCGCTTTGCCGCAAGGCGCCAGATGGGTGACCTGGTCGCGCTAGACCGATCGCGATCGCACCGTGGTCGCGACTGGGTGGCTGCCCCCTCGCCGTCCTCTGTGTCGCTCACAGACCCTTTTCCTTAGCTGGTGGTATACACACGGCTCGCATCAGCAACGCCCCAAGAGTCAAGTGTAGCGAGGACAGGCAGGAACTGGCCTGCTGCCGGCGCCGTGGCCGAGGCGCATGCGGGCGATCAACGGTCTGCGCTCATCACCCAGCCCCGCGAGGTGACTCACGAAACTGCAATCAGATAAGATGCCAGAGCAATCAGCAGGCAGGTCGATGCAGAGACGCTTGCACCATCGTCACTAGCCTGCCCCCGCCGCAAAGCCGTCTTCGACCGACGCGTCTCCTGACGCCTCCCCCTCCGCCGCAGCCCCTTCCCTCGCACCGCGCCTGGGGTACCTCGCAACCCATGGTAACCCTGCCCTGGTATCCGTGCCAATCCCGAGCAAGGTGTCGCCCATTTGCATCGCCGAGGCGGAAATCGGCCCGTGCGGCTTGACGAAAGCCTCGACCTGGCGCACAAAGCCTGATCGGGCGGGGCAACCAGACCAGGCGCAGATGAGTGAGGGAAACGTCAGCATATCGGGACAAGCGGCTTATTCCGGTATCCTCCGCTGACAGCGGAATCTCCCACAATCTCTTGCTCACCCATGCCTGGACCATCGCCGATGCGCCCTTCGTGCAACAGCCCGAGGCCTTCGAGGATCCACTGGAAGTCGCCCTCGGGCCTCAGCTGCAGGCCACTCATTCTGGCGCGGATCTCGGGTCCCATCCGTCTTGCCTCTTCGTAGCTCCTCCATGGCTGGCTCTCGATGAGCAGGCAGCCGCCGGGACGCAGCGTTCGCGCAATGCGGGCAAACAGGCGGGTCAGACCGCCGTCGCCCTGGTGCACGTGAATCCACTTGGTGACGGCGAGGCAGACGATCACATCGAAGCCCGCGCGCTCGTGCGCCGAAAGCTCTTGCAGCGTTACGGCCATGGATGCAGTCGAGAGACTACGCTGCCAGGCACCGCCGTGGCGGCTCGACGCCTCCGTCTCCGGCGCTGGTGCCCCGTCCTTGGGCTCCCGCGTTCCATCGGCGTCGAGGTCTGCACGGACCCATTCAGCTGCGATGAAGCGCAGTGCGCTAAACGCGCGAGAAGGAGCGGGACCTAGGAGCTCGGTCGCAGTGTCCGAAGACGCGTCGAGGGCCGATGGCGACACTTTGCGCTTCTTTGAGCGAGGCTCCCGCGAAGAGGCCCCTTCCACCGACAAGGGGTACGGTAGCGGACCGTAGAGATATGGGAAGCAAGCGGGAAAGTACTGGAAGGAACGTTGATCCGAAAGAGGTAGCACCTCATCGCCCATCGCCTGCGGCGGAGGTCGACACTGGCTCCAGGAGATGCCGGCCGCGTATTGCGCCTCTGCGATGAGGCCCGGATCGGCATCGACGCCCAGCACCAGCTCCGGGATCCTCGTTGTTGTGCTGCTTTGACTCCAGGAGATAGCGAGCCCTTGAGCGAGCTCTGTCGTCACCTTTCCCGAGTTGCAGCCGATGTCGAGGACACGGTTGGGGCCCCGCCACGCAGCATGCTTTACGGCAAAGTGGCGCTCAAGGAATGCAAGCATCGCCGGTACGCGCGGATCTAGGGTACTGAAGGAAGCGGCCACATCGTCGGCGCCTGTGCCTTGTCCCGCTTCAGAGTTGTGCCCTGGGTTGCGGATGTGGTAGTATCGGCGAAAGTTGCCAAAAGTAGGCTTCGACGCAGATTGCGATGCGGGCGCAGACTCGTCCTGTCGACGCTGCCGCCTCTGAGACGCATCCGATGGTGGGCTACCTCCGGACATCGGTTTGATCGTCGTGATGCGTGCTGCGCCGAGTCGGTGCTTTGGTACAGCTCGTCGTCGCTGGGCAGCTTGCCGCGTCTGTCGAGCGATGGCGTGGCTGACGCTTCTTCCCGGTCTGCACCCTCGAACCTCCTGACGTGGAAGTCGCGGCTGCCTGTGGTCGGATCCGAGTTCGGTGGGCGGGCGATTCAAAATGGATACCAGGGGCTGCCGGAGGAGCGAGGATCCATGAATCAACATGCTGCGCTGGAGGACAGGAAGTTTGGACAATCAGCCGTGATCCCTGCTAACTTACGGCACCATGAGCGGTTGTTTGCGAAGAAGCAAGCGTCGAAGCGGTTGCACTGGGCGCTAGCCTGCGCGCGCGCCTCGCACGCGCGGTGGCGGTGTCGCGGTGGTACGGCGCCGGTCTCAGTCCCGCCCGGAGAGTCTAGCTTGTTTGCTTGTCGTTTGCCAGCTAGAGATGTGCTGAGCTGCCTCTGCGTTGATGGGCCTTAGGTAGTCGTGGACAGGCAGAGTAGTCCAACGGAGCGGCGAGGCGACAAGTCGAGGCCAGAAGGCTCTCCGGGACGGCGGTCGCCCGCTACCCTCTGCAGGCGAACAATGCAAGGGGTCGCGAAAATATACGGCAGCCGGGGTTGCGCCAGAGCACGCCAGAGGGGAGACACGGCGGTGAGAAAGAGATCAGATCCAAGCAAGGGCGAGTGGACGAGTCGGGCCGCCACCTTGTGTCAAGCCGGTGCTTTGAGTCGAGTATAGCAGGACGGGGTGAAAGAAGGATGGCAAGGAGCATCTTAGGTGGCTAGGCAGAGGGCCCGGTGGCGGACGTGAGGAAGGGTCCCGGTTGCATGTTGCGCAGGTGAGGACGAGCGCGGGCGCACGGTCAGAGATACCGGTAGCCCTCAGCCGTGTGCAGGGTCGAGGTGGGGAGGTGGCTGGGCGGGGCGCGCAGCTGCCCTATCGGCTCTCGCTCTCTCGTTCGACTGACTACTCTCTCTTGCGCCCACCGCACGCCCAAAAAGGCACGGCGTCCGAGTGTCGTGGCAGGCGAGGGACAGGCAGGCAGGCAGGCAGGCAGGCAGGCAGGCAGGCAGGCAGGCAGGCAGGGTCGAGAGCAGAGGCGCCTCCGCTCGGCCCCCACCTCCGCCCTACGCTCTGGCGCCATTTGGTGGTTGTCGCGCTCGCGCTCATCGCCATCTCTCTTTCCACTGCTCCACCATATCGCCTCCTTCCCAGCCGCATTCCACCGTCCCCATCCGAAGACATCATTCCTCTTGTCCACAGGATCACCCTTTTCCCCCCCAAAACCCGATCTCCCCTTGACCCCAATCATCCCTCCCCCCTGTCCTATCGCCAGCCATATACACCCACCACTGCCGTCGCCCAGACCTCCTCCGCATAGTCAATCGCCGACCAAGCATTCCGCGCCTCGACTTCCAGCTCATCCCGGACGAGGAAACCTTCATCGCAGCGCCGCAACTACCTTCATCCGACCGATTGCCCGTCGCCCTTTGGTCCCCTACTCTCTTTCTTCTCCTGTCCTGTCGCTCAGCCGTGTACTGTCGACTCCAACTCTGCCCGTTCTTTTAAGCATTTTCGGCCGCCTCTATCGCCTTCTTTCGACCACGGCTTCTCGCACCTCTTCTCGATAGCCCTTGTAGCACTCTTCAGCAAAGCATCTGTATCACGACATTCCGCACCCCTCTCAAACACCAGCATGTCCGCCACCACCTCCCTCCCGCTCCTCTCGCCTCTCGTCACCCGCATCCTCGAGCTGTCTGGATTCCCGCCGGAGCTCAAGACCAAGGACATCCAGCAGGTCTTCTCCGCCTGGGAGGACGACAATGGCGGCTTCAAGATCAAGTGGGTCGATGACACGACCGCCCTCATCATCTTCAACGACCCCATCGTCGCCAAAAAGGCCTACCTCCGCACCCTCATGTCCCCCCCCCTCTCCCTTATCAACAAGAACGGCATCGCCGCAAAGGTCCGCCCTTACGACAAGGACGACGCGAGCGCTGTCATTGCTAGCGTCAACGCAAGGCAGCGTTCCCGATCCAACGCCAGCGGATTCGGAAGCCCTTCAAAGACGGCCGCCGAGCTCGTCCACCCTCTTCCCGAGAGCCCGTCCAAGGGGCTCCGCGGCCACGCCCACACACCCTCATTTGGCCGCTCTTTTGGCCACCGCCGACAGCAGAGCGGCTCGAACCCCAACCTGCCTGCCAAGCCCGTGGCGGCGGCTCTCTTTGACGCGGCCAACGGTGGACCCTCGCCTGCCAACCGCGTCCTCGCCGGCGTCGAGAGTCTCAACGGCATCGCAGGTCTTCCCGCCAACCCTCTTGTCGCTGCCCGCACCAGCCCAAAGGCGGGAAGCAGCAGTGCCGGCTTCAACGGCAGCGCCAGTGACAGCGCCGAAAAGGGCAGCGATGTCGACGTCGATCTGAGCAAGCTCGACATCAACGGCACTGCTGCAGGCAAGGAGAACGACGGCTCGGTCCTCTCGGAGTCGGCTGGATCGGCGCCTGCCAACGGCGCGGGCAGCGGCAGAATCGGCGATGCTGGCAAGGTGAGCATCTGAGCGGCGGTGCAGCCGGCCAGGCTGGCGGTAGATGCAGAGCGAACAAGCTGCTTCGTCAGGACCTGCCGCTGACAGCACAGCTCGTCTCTGTCGCTCATTGCCGTCTCAGCGCCTTGTCGCTGGTGCCCTTGGCATCCGCCACCCGGGTGTCGTGCGCAACACGGGCTCGCCATCGAGCTCGACCGTCAGCAGCCCCTCGAGCACGCCTCAGCTTCAGGCCGCTGCTACCGTCGTCAATTGAGGCAAGCGGGCCCTGCGTGTCGTTCCTGACCGAGGCTGCCAGAAGACTTTCATTGCTGAGAGAAGAGTGCTTGAGACACAGTGGCCCTCGTTGGCCGGCCTCGTATGTTGGCCGCCTTTTGACTGGGCCCATGTCCTCGGCGGCATCGATCCCCGTTCCCGCTCCGCTTCAGCCCTCCTCGATACGGCCGGTCCTATCTGTCTCTCCCTAATTTCGAGATTTTGTTTCGCCTTCTCTGGTTGTGGCGCTTGAAAGAGATCTGTCACACGTGAATCCAGGGAGAGAAATAGGGCCAGTCTCAGCGTCGAGAAACCAAGCTTGGTTGTGAAGGAATTGCGCAAGACTCACCATGATTCAGCGCGACTCGCCGGCATCGCTGGTGCGAGCCGAGTTGGCGAGGAGGCTGCGCACGGCGGCCTCGAGGGCGTCGGAGCGGGCCAAAATCTTGTCGATGCGGTCATCCTGACGACCGTGCTCGCTGGCGGGCTTGTCAGGCACAGGGTTGGAGGGTCCAGAGAGCACCTGCTGCTGATGGCGAATTTTGTCCATAAAGGCCTTCTCGCACGAGGCGGAGACGCCAATACCCATGAAGATGCCAAAGGCTGCGTATGTGGATGTCAGAAAACATGATAAGGAGAGTGAGGAATGCAACGAGAAAGGGCAGGTCAAAGTCAGCATACATCCGTGTGGCGACGCAACGGGGCGGTAGAGGGTGCAGGAGAGCAGCGCCAGAACATACCGAAGGAGGCGAACATGGCGACGACAAAGAAGGCGACGACTTCGTTGATGATGAGCTGCATTGTTGTGAAAGGCCAGAGTTGTGGGGCTGGTGGCGAGATGGTTGGGGGAGGGAGAAGTGTGTGCAGCGCTGCGCTTGGACAGGATCCGGCTCGCCCAGAGCAGAGGGCCTTGCTCACCTGCGTGGCTTGACCGCCCGCCCGCCCTCCTCGCACGCACGCCCGCCTCGCACGCACGCTCGCTCGCGAACGCAGAATAATCAGAGGTCAGGCCAGTCCAGGCCAGGCCAGGCGGGTCAGGCACTCCAGGCCCCCCGGGGCGCACGGCCCGCCTTCCCTGACCGCCCCAGCCCGGTGTCTAGCTCTCGCCAGCAAAGCCCCTCGACTAATGAGGCGTTCGCCGGCTAGACCGTCGACGGTCTAGCCGGCAGAGCGCCTAGATAGATAGAGGTACCTCTCCAGGTCGGGACCGCACTGCTCGGGCTCAACACGTTGCTACAGTCCCCTGCGGTGCCTGCTGAAATGGTGTCTTGGGTATTTGCAGCTTGGACCTCATTGAACTTCTGTGCACACCTCAGCGCTGTCCGGCCCTTCCTTAGCTGGAGAGGTATCACTCATACTGCAATTCAATGTAATGAAGCGCAGGCCGAGACAGCGACCAGCTCCGAGGAGGGGCTGACGTGAACCAGGTCGACGGGAGTACGCTACAAAGAGCAAGGCTGATGACGACTAGAGACGGACAGTAATTATGGGCATATCGTAGCGGGTGCCGCGCGCCCAGGCGAGCCCGTTCACTCTTCGCGATCTCTCTTCAAGGCAGCACCACTTGGAGCCGAGTTGGGCTTGCCCGCACCACCGCCCTCCTTGGCCTGATCGGCGCCCGTGCCGACGCCGCGGGGGACGAGGCCGCTATTCCTCTCTGCCTGCTCCTGCACGCTCCGGCTCGACGTGGAGAGGCTGTTGCCGGCGGTTGCGCTGGCGACGTCCGACGACGGGTCAGGCTGCGTGTGCGTCGCTGGTTGCAGTGGGGGGTTGCCACCGCTGGTGCGACTCGGACCCGCGACCGGGCCGAAGGGCAGCGAGGCGCCAGTCGCGGCGGAAGCGACTCCGCCGCTGTCGAGACCAGCGGGTTGCTGACCGGGCTGCACCGTGATCAGGCTCTTGAGCCATCCGTTTTCGGTGCGCAGCCGTGCGTTTTCGCTCTCGAGGTCGGCAACGCGCTGCTGCAGCTCCTTTGCGGTGTGCTCGAGCGCGGCCTCCCGCTGCTTCTTCTTGATGCGGAAGCGCGCTGCGACAAGCACGGGACGGGAGCGGAGGACGGGTACGGAGGGCAAGGTCAATCACCGGGAGTCGCAGACGACAAGTCAGAGCTGCCGCCAGGCTGCGTGCTTGCAGTACTCACCGCTAGCGGCAGTGTTCCTTCTTCGCTTGTCTTCTTCGATTGCCAGACGGTTGGCCTCGGCATCGGCCTCCGGGTTGCCCGTGTCGATCAACTTCAGCGGCGGGATGTCATACTTCCTCTCGTCGTCGTGCTTGAGACCAGAGTTGGACCCGTCGTCTGAGTTGTCGTCGGAGGCAGCGGCCGGCTTTTTCCCGTTCGACATGCTGACACGCTTCTTTTTCGAGGGCACGGGATCGGTAGATTGAGCGGCGTCGCCGGAGCCGTTGGTGTTGCCGCCGCTGCTGCTGCCCGCCAGACCGGCGAGATGGGAGCTCGAGGCATTGCGTGAGATGGCAGCCGAGGAGATCGAGGCAGCATGACTATCCGAGGCGGCCGGCGCGCCGCTGCCAAAGATGCTGTCTGAAGATGAGGGGCTCGGACCAGGAGCGACAGCGGCCGGACCGGCCGTGGACGATGTCGAAGGCAGGTTTCTGGCTTGCTGCTGCTGCGGTGTCAGCGGCCATCCTGCCACGCTGCCCGAAGCGCTCGGGACACTACCTTGCCGGAGTGCCTGGTGCGACTGTTGCTGCTGCTGTTGCTGCTGCTGCTGGTTGGGATCCCACGCGTTGGAGACTTGCGAAGGCGCCGACGGATGCATGGCTGGTGGCTGACCGAACGCAGCAAGCCCGCCGCCCATGCTTGGGGTGCCGGCCAGCGATGCGAGATGTGCTTGTAGCTGAGGGTTCGAGAATCCGGCAAGCTGGCCCAGACTAGCTAGCGCCAGCGGGTTGCTAGCCAGCAGATGTTGCAGCGCCAGCGCAGACGTCATATCGAGCTGTGGCAGGCCGCCCATCGGGTTGGCACCAGTGGTCTGCTGCAATGGCGCCATGCCGCCGAACTGATTGAAGCCAGCGAAACCGGGAAAGAAGGGGGCGAAACCGGCAGCAGCAGCGGCGGTGGAGGCGGCGGGGTTGGGCTGGCTGCCATGAGGAAGCTGCTGCTGGTGTCCGGCGCTAAAGTGGCTGTTGGGAATCTGTTGGCTCCTCGAGGCTTGGCTGTGGTCGCCGCTGCTGAAGCTTTCTCCAGCAGCCGGAGGCGACTTGGCCTGCGCCTGGGCGCCGAAAAAGTTGCGCAGCTGCTGCTGCTGCTGTTGCTGTTGCTGTTGCTGCTGCTGCTGCTGCTGCTGCATCATCGGACCGGCATGTCCCAGGTTCTGCGGACGGCTCGTCGGATCGTGATGTTGAGCGTCGCTGGGATGCGGCGCCAACTCCCTGGCCTTGCCCCGCGCCGCGTTTCCGCCGCGAGAACTGGCTGCGGCGTTGCGTGCCATCCTCTCTCGGTCGTCGGCCTCGTTGCGTCGGTTCTCCTCCTCACGACGCCGGTTGCTTTCGGCCTCCTCCTTTTCCTTTTCCTCGTCGCCGATGAGGGCATGGCCGGTAGGTCCATCGAAGCTGAAGTTGGCGTTGGTCCAGAGCGCCAGCTGATCGGCAAAGTTAGGCGCCTGGCTTCCGTCTTCGCCTCGGGCGGGGCCGCCGAGATCATCGGAAGCAAAGGCGTCGAGACCGGCGAGCATGCTGTCGGTGGCACCGCCGTGTCCGGCGCTTTCACGCTGCTGGTCTGCGGGTGGTGATGTGAACTGGTTGAGGCCGAAGAGGAAAGAGTTGGTATCCTCCTCGTAGGGCATCGTTGCCGGGATGACGCCGCGATCGCGCAGCAGCGAACTGGAGAGCCTGCAACCGCAATATCCCGTCCTTCTTCGGCCAGCACGGAACGTCGAAGACAGGGATCAAGCCCCTTGGCAGCGGTCAGGTGTGGACGGGTAGAGGCCTGTCGTCGGCGGGTGTGCTGGCTGTGATGGTGCGGGCAACGGCGGCTTCTGAGGTGCACGGCCGGATACTTCCGCGGGCAGCACTAGATTCCGAGCGCCGCGAGTCCGCAGTCGCCGCTCGTCGATCGTATCCGTGGTCGTCGTCCTCGGACGCCGATGCAGGACGTTGACAAGGGGCTGTGCTCTCGGATAATATGAAGCTGGCGAGGCTTCAGAGGGAGAGGCTGGGCTAGGGTGAAGTCGGTACGTATGGCGGGGCGGATGTGTGGGTGCTCGTTGTCGGATCCCGGACGATGGTCGTGCGGTGCTGAGGTTGATGATGTGCGCGGAGGCAGGAGGATGATGGTGGAAGTCGACCTTGCTTGATGTCGCCGGGCCTTTCCCTCCTCCTCCTCCCCCCCTTCTGGCCTGGGCTGGGCAGCGCGGGGAACAGGCACGGTGGATTCCGTGATAGTGAGGGCGCAGCCGCTTCGGCCCGTGGCACAGAGGGTTCTTTTTGTCCTCGGATTTTTGCCCCCACTTTCTCAGCTGCAGCCTGGCCGGGCAGCGCCCCGGCAGCTGATTCAACCCGCGCGTCGGCCGATGCGTCGACTCTAGAAGGCAGGCAGGGGACCTTGCCCGCGGAAACGAACCAGTCCGACGCCTCCCCCTTGCTTCCCTATCTCCCTCTCAAGCCCAAGCGGCGACGGCGAGCTCCACAGATCAGCACCGAGCCAGCTCTTGTCCATCCTGACTGCCTGACGCTGAGCTACCTGTAGGAGTCTCGGCGGCCGGTCCTGGCACGACGATCAAGCTGAACGACAAAGGTACGGGTCGCAGAGATGGAAGCGGCGACGTTGCAGCGACGAGCCAAGGAGAGATGGTGCTATCGTCCTCGCTGGACGCGGCACAGGCTGGCGGCCTGCTATGGCGGCCATCGTCCTGCTCAGCCGTCGAGGCATGTGGACTCGCGATCGGGCCTTTCTTCACCCTCTCTGCCTCCGTCACAAGGAGCAGATCAAAGAGGATCGCCTGGGCCGACTACTTTCGATGGCAGCTTCGCGGTGCGGTTCTCGAGCTGAGCTGGCGACAGATGGTGACAGCTTTGGCCGTTCGAAGAGACCTTTCAGACTGGTGGCCGTCTTCGATGTGCACGCGCGAAGCACGCTCGCTCCCCTGTGGACGAGGCTCGCGCGGTTTGCAGCCCTGCGCCGTGGCGCCAACTTGCCATGCACTGCAAGGCAACCGCAGTTGTCTCTCAGCTAACTAGACGACGATCAGCTCCCTGTCTCGTTCGTTGATGGTGTTGTCGAGCAAGCGGGATGAGCTTGGGCGCCTGTCGCCATCCTGCCGCCAGCGGTGCCCGGGATGGCGTCATACCGAGGCTTCATTCGCGCGATACAGTTCCGAGAAATCGGGCACACATCTCGAGATCCCATTCCAAAAAATGGACGGGATCGGGGAAGTGGTGCGCACCGGCCACATTTCGTCTCTCGTTGCCAGCGGGCTTGTGCTGGCGGTGCCGAGGCAGAGGGGCGTGGAAGGAGCGAGCGGCGGGGTCGACGGCGTCGGTGGCTCGCTGTCAGGTTGGCTGCTGTTGCTCGCTGCTGCCGTCCGTTCAAACGCCCGCGCCAACAGCCTTCCTCTCTCAACCGACACCCGACCTGCTCGCCTTCTTCCGCCGCCCTCCTGTCTCGACCCTGGTCATCGCCATTCACCGTCAGCTTTCGTAGCTGCTGCCACCGCCTCGCTCACTGTTCAACAGAGACGATCTGCTCGCTGGCGCGACGATTGGTCGAGCCCGCAAAGTCCCAGCGAGGCTTGCTCAGGCTTCTCCTCTCGACCATCCTCGCTCTATCCTCCAGGACATCTCGCCGGATCGTCACACCCTCCTTCAGGCCCCCGTTCCGCTCTCTCAGCACCTTCCATCATGTCGTTCAAGAAGGACGAAGAGGTCGGCGCGCCCACCTTCTACCAGGACAAGACCTCGGTCATCCAGGAGGCGCGCGTCTTCAACGAGACTCCCATTAGCCCGCGCAAATGCCGCATCCTCCTCACCAAGGTCGTCTACCTGCTCTACATGGGCGAAACTTTCAGCCGACAGGAGGCCACCACCCTCTTCTTCGGCGCCACCAAGCTCTTCCAACACAAGGACCCTGCCCTCCGACAAATGGTCTACCTCGCCATCAAGGAGCTCAGCCCTTTTGCCGACGACATCATCATGGTCACCGCCTCCATCATGAAGGACATGCAGCCCAATGTCGAGGTCATCTACCGTCCTAACGCCATCCGAGGCCTCAGCAGGGTTGTGGATGTGAGTGGGCCGCACGTCCTGATCTGCGCGCCATCACTAACCATTTGCTGACGCATCTCCTTGCATCGTCGTCATCTTGCCCCTCGATACATCGACAGCCCTCGATGGTCCAGGGCCTCGAGCGCTTCTTCAAGTCGGCCATCGTTGACAAAAACACCTCGATCAGCTCCGCCGCGCTCGTGTCGGCATATCAGCTACAGATTGCGGCCCGCGACGTGGTTCGCCGATGGGGCAACGAGGCCAACGAGGCCATCAGCTCCAAATCGTCTTCGGGCGGTGGCGGCTTCGCCAGCGGCTTTGGCGGCGCCGGCAGCTACCTCGGCTTCGCCGGATATGGTGGCTCGCAGCAGCAGTCGTCGGCGCCGAGCGGCTATCAGGCCATCGCGAGCAGCAGCTACATCACCCAGTACCACGCCCTCGGCCTGCTGTACTTGATCCGTCAGGGCGACCGCATGGCCATCACCAAGCTGGTTCAGCAACTCGGCGGTGGCAAGGGAGGCGCCTCGAGCGGCCAGGGCAGCGTGCTGCGCAGCCCCTACGCGCTCTGCATGCTCGTCCGATACGCAGCCCGCGTGGCCGAGGAGGACCCCAACCTGCGCCAGCCCATGATGGAGCTGCTCGAGGGATACCTCCGCCACAAGAGCGACATGGTCAACTACGAGGCCGCCCGAGTCATCTGCGAAATGCGCCACGTATCGACTCAGGAGCTCTACCGGCCCATCGCGGTGCTCCAGCTCTTCCTCTCGTCGCCCAAGTCGACGCTCAAGTTTGCCGCCATCCGGACCTTGGCGAAGCTGGCCCAGACCCAACCGATGGCCGTGCAGACGTGCAACGTCGACATGGAGAACCTAATCACGGACCCGAACCGCAGCATCGCCACCTACGCCATCACCACCCTGCTCAAGACGGGCAACGAGGCCTCGGTCGATCGCCTGATGAAGCAGATCAGCGGCTTCATGTCCGAGATCAGCGACGAGTTCAAGGTGATTGTGGTCGACGCCATCCGCAGCCTCTGCCTCAAGTTCCCGTCAAAGCAGACCGTCATGCTCGGCTTCCTCTCCGGCGTCCTCCGCGACGAGGGCGGATACGAGTTCAAGCGTGCCGTCGTCGAGGCCATCTTTGACATGGTCAAGTTCATCGGCGACTGCAAGGAGACCGCCCTGGCCCACCTCTGCGAGTTCATCGAGGATTGCGAGTTCACCAAGCTCAGCGTCCGGATCCTGCACCTGCTCGGTGCCGAGGGCCCGAAGATGCCGCAGCCCCACAAGTACATCCGCTACATCTACAACCGCGTCATCCTCGAGAATGCCATTGTCCGCGCCGCCGCCGTCAGCAGCCTGGCCAAGTTCGGACTCGGCGACAAGGCGCTCAACGGCCGCATCAAGGTCCTCCTCGAGCGCTGCTTGGACGACGTCGACGACGAGGTGCGCGACCGCGCCGCACTCTACCTCCGCATCCTTCAGCAGAGCCGCCTGGCCGACAAGATTGTCCAAGAGGACTCTGGCTTCAAGCTCTCCGCGCTCGAGGCGGCGCTCACCGGCTACGTTCAGGACCCGTCGTCATCGACCAGCGTGTTTGACGCCTCCAAGGTGCCGAGGGTCACGCGCGAAGAGGCGCGGCAGGAGGCGCTGCGCGCCAAGAGCGAGGCCACCGCCAGCGTCGCCATGGCCGCCGATGGGTCCAAGAGCGTGCACGCCGGCATGGGCGGCTCGAACAACGCAGCAGCGGGACCTTCGTCGACGATGTCGTCGCTCGGCGGTGCGGGCGCGGCTGGTTCTGCCGATGCGCAGTCGATCTACGCCAAGCAGCTCGCCGCGGTTCCGCAGTTCGCCGATTACGGGCCGGTCCTGCGCAGTTCGAGCCGTGCGGTCGAGCTCACCGAGTCCGAGACCGAGTACGTCGTCAGCGCCGTCAAGCACGTTTTCGCCGAACACATCGTGATCCAGGTGAGTCGAGGACGGAGCACCCTGTCGACCTACGCTTTCACAATCTCGTTGATCGCTGACTCCACGCTTATCCCATCTTTCCCTCCTCGCACAATGCGCAGTACAACGTGACCAACACGCTGCCCGAGATTGTCCTCGAGAACGTCGCCGTCGTCGTGAGCGGTGCGGCCGAGGCCGGTCTCAGCGAGGACTTTATCGTTACGGTGCCCGCCCTCTCCGCGCAAGAGCCGAGCGGCGTCGTGTACGTCTCCTTCACGAGGGACGGCGGCGCTACGGACTTCCCGCAGGCAACGCTGCAGAATGCGCTGCGTTTTGTGTCCAAGGAAGTGGACCCGACCAGCGGCGAGCCGGAAGAGGAGGGCTACGACGACGAGTACCAGACCGAGGAGCTGGAGCTGGGCGTGGCGGATTACATCACGCCGACGTACGCAAACTTTGCGCACGAATGGGAGGAGTTGGCCGATGCCTCGACGGCCACCGAGACCTTTGCCCTCACCGCCCTCGACGGCCTCAAGAGCGCCTGCGACACGCTCGTCGAACTGCTGGGCTTGCAGCCGTTGGGTGGCACAGAGGTGCCGTCATCGTCGTCGGTCCATACCCTCAACCTCTCCGGATCGGTGGCCCTCCCAGACAAGCCGGCAAAGACGCTGGCCCGCTGCCGCATGACCTTCCAGGCCGGCCAGGGCGTCACAATGGAGCTTTCGGTCCGCGCCGAGTCCGACATCGCTGCCCAGCTCGTCATGAGCGCCATCGCTTAGTCGTCTCGGCCTGACTCATCCCCACACTCCGCATGCCTGCAATACAACCTTTTCTTGCCAGCGAGCAGGCTGTTGAAGTGCGTCTCCCCCTTTCGCTTGTCGTCGTTGTCTCCTTGGTCGGTAGCACTGGTTGCCGGCTGAGCTTCAACGCTCCTACCAATCGGCGCACTCTCCCGCAAGGGCACAGACCAGGCCGTTCGACTTGATGATGTCTCGTCCGGCGCAAGCCCTTTGAAATGCAGAAGGGGCAAACGCCACAGTAGGGGCCATCGTTAGCCCCAAGGTCGAGAAATGGGCGCGTCAAAGTGGCCTGGAGTGGTTGGGGGGAATCTGGGGTTGGGGATTCCCGATCTGTCAGAGCCATGAAAGCATCAGGTCGGTCCTGAGATCGGGTCGAATCGGAAGGAACTCGAACGAGGCCCGTTCGGACAGCACGCCTGACTTGGCCCGTCCACACCATCACCACGCTCCCCGGCATCAATCTAACACGGCCGCCTGGAACTCACCACCCAGCGGACTAGCCGACATGACCGACTATGCCGCCCAGATTGCGGAGCTGACGGACCAAGAGGCCAGGCTGCGCTTGCCGACTTTCGACTTTGACGCAGCCTTCGGTATCGGTAGCGCCATCCGCTCCGCCTTCCTGCAAGCACACGAGACGGGATGCGCCTCGGGCGTCGAGGGCATCGTCATCAGCATCCAGCTGTTTAGCGGCCACACGCTCTTCTCTGCCGCCGTGGGCCACGCTCCGTCCATTGGCCCAGACAACTGGGGCTGGATCCAGCGAAAGGTCAACACCGTCCGACGCTTTGGCAAGAGCAGCTTCCTCGTCGGTCGCACCCTGCTCGCCAAGGGCCGCGACCTCGACTACCTCGGCCCGGAATACGCTGCTCATGGCGGCGCCTTCCCCATCCACATCCGGGGAAATACCACCGGTGCCATTGGCGCGATTGCCGTCTCGGGCCTGTCTCAGGAAGAGGACCACCGCCTCGTCGTCGATGCCATCGCTGCTGCCATCCAGGCCATGTCACTCCGGCAGGGCGGCGAGCCAAAAGCGTAGGCACACGCAAGACGCAGAGCGGAAAGTCTACGAGGAAGCAAGCAGAGCGGTGATTCCCCTGGTCCGCTTAGCACCAACCCTGTACCGTCCCGCAGCTTTCGCCCCTTGGTGTCCATCCCGATCTTCGCTGAAGACTGGCATAGGACGATCAGTGTCAAACACAAAGCTAGCCATAGCTGGTTTTGGAAAGGTTGCGTGTGTGAACTGCGGGGGTGCGAGTTCGGAGCTGATTGTACAAGGGGGCGGCTGAAGACGCTGTCATCATCCAATCCACGCCCAGGTGCCGGTGGCCTGCCGCGGCAAGACCTCCGTCGGCAGTTGACGCCACTCTGATCAGATCGAGGGCGAGAGAGCGAGTGACGCCATAGCCGAGAATGTGCGTATTTTTGGCCGGTGAGTGTGCATGCAGAGAGACCATGATATTGGGCTGCCGGTTCGACAATTTTGACGGAAAGGGGGCGGGAAACAGCGGGAGAGGTTCCGATGGAGAAGCCAACGTCGACCTCCGGCTGCGATGCGCTTATCGAAGACGACTGTGATGGACAAAAGAGAAAAGGAGGACGTGGAAGCGAGCGACTGGTCAGCTCGCAGCTCCCATGGGGACTTGCCGAGCCTGCTAAGGCAGGTTTGCGTCGGGCGCGGCGGCGCCACAGTGATATGTGCCGAAGACTCACCGGGCCTCACGCTCGGACTCGAGCAGAGCGAGGATGTCGTCCTCCTTGCAGGGGCCCTTGACGTTGCGGATGATGCTGCGGCGAGTGTCGTCCATGAACTCGACGCGGACCTGGATGACACCACCACGCGAGCCAGTGCGGCCGAGCACCTTGGTAACCTGCGGATCGTAAGAGTCATGTAGTGGCGGAAGACAGGAAGACGGTCAGCGTCTAGTGGCGGGCAAGGCAACAGCGTGGTTGATGCCGCGGAGCAGGCTAGCCCGACGGTTCCGATGACGCCGAAGCCACAAGCCGTCCCCGGTGAGACCCTCTAGTCGGAGTGAGGCGACCATTCCGTCCTCAGCTCCAGCCGTTCCCTTCCTGGACCGCGTCGTATAACCGGCAAATCGAAGATCTACATAGCCACCTGATCGAGTGTGAGAGCCGCTGTAGAGTACGACCCAGCGAACGTCGAAAAGATCGCAAATCGAACGTTGGTGGGCCGTCGTTGTCGGGGCGTGACGGTGGATGTTCGTGGCATGCGTAGCCACTGAACAGCTGCTCTTGACTTCCCCACGCCGCCAGAGGTCCACGCATCTCTTGGGCACAAGCGCAAGACGATACCGAGCCCATGGACAGGCTAGGGCGAAAGGGATAGCCTTCGATCGAGGCGGTAGCAGGAGCTCGGGAAGTCGAGAGTCGAGGTCGTTGTCGAAGAGGTCGGTATGAGATGGGGCCGCTGTGATTGCCTCAAGAATGCAGCAGTCGTGGGTCGCTGCGTGCCGAGATCCTCTCCTTCGTCGAAGTCATACGAGGCAACCGCGTACGAGCATTCCAGCCAGCATGTTTCCTGTCCGCCTTTCCACCTCACTGGCTAGCCCTGCTCCGCGAGTCGATCGGCGAGGCTGGAACGGTGTCGGCTTCGGGATGCTTACGCGGGCGAGCTTGACGGGGACCTTTGCGGAATCCATATTGAAAGGTTGGGTGTGTTGAGGTATGGGCGAGGGGAGGTGAGTGGGCGTGACGGTCGGGTCGAGGTGGTGAGGATGGCGCCAAGGGCCAGGGCCACGCAGCGCCGTCGAGCGGGGGCGCTGGGCCTGCTGCCCCGCCCGGCGGCCAACAGTGGGCTGCCCCGCCTACCTGCCGGCTCGCCTGCCTGCTCCGAACAAGCGATCGGCGGGCGCCAGAGAAAGGCCTGCAGGCCGCAAAATCTCAGTGCGGCTCCGAATCCGAACGCTCGGCCGAAGAACTGCAAATTTCCTTCGCAAGTCACGTGATGCGCCGCTCGCCTCGGCCTACCCCATCTCCACTGTCCGTCATCCCAGGTGCTTCACACTACAGTCTTGCACCATGCTGTATCTCATTCGACGCTGCACATTGACCGAACGAACGCACATTCGACTATGCGGCAAGAGTGCCAGCAGCGCAATCTCAACGAGCGGCATGGGACACGACGCTGCTGCTCCTACGGCGCAGCTCCAGCCTTTCTAGCATCGATTGGCGGACGGTGGCGCGCCGGCACTCCATGGCGCCCGACTCGGTGTGAGCGTGCTGCGTCGGTGTGTGAGAGCCCCTCAGCTTGTCGGCGTTCACTCCGTAGCCCATCATGGCACCCAGGGAAGCCCGGGCCGAGACAGAACCCAACATCTGATTCAAGCTAACCTGCCTCTGCGGCGCTGCACGCCGCATCGAGGTGGATGGAAAGCCTTTGCCAGCCTGGCCGTAGCCGCGCCGGCCAGGCGCCACGTACTTTGGGACGGCACAGCCGGTCCGCTGCTCGTCTGCATTGGCTGGACGGTTGCAGGTCCGTTGTGCCATGCAGTCGTTAGGCAGGGTGAGAAGCGAAGCGTCGCGATCGTTTCCTACGTTCGAGCCGTTGGGATCCTGACGCGGTAGCTCACAATCCGCTTCGGCCGGGGCAGTGGCCTGGCCAGTCTGAGCGCTGACGCCTGATCTCTGCAGGAGAAAGCCCTGTTGCTGCGCGACCAACAGCGAAAGCTGGTCAATCATCCGCTGGCTCTCCTCCAAGGCCTTGGTTCGACCAGGAGCAACGTCGAAGGCCGGCGCTGCCAGGAAGCTCTGCCTAGTCTGCAGCGGAGCGGAACCGGGCGAACGCAGCAGCACGACGCCGTGGACACGATGGTCGACGTCATCTGGCCGTGGCGTCGGCGGCGTCACAAAGACCTCGACAACTTCGCGCAATGTCGGGTCTCCGATGACGGGTGATGGACAGCTGGCTGACCGAGGACGCTGACCTAGGCAGCCACTCCTCCTGCCGCGCCCGCCCGTGACACCAGCATCACCGGTCGCGTTGATGTGCCCGCCACCGATACGGAGTGTGATCTCGTCGAGCGACGGCGGCCTCCTATGGCGGCTGACCTTGCGCGTCGAGTTGGCAGGAGGCGCCACCTTCGTCCGTAGCTGTGACTGATCCGGTTGGCCAAGCGTGCGCAGGAGGTGCAAACCCGCGCGATGGCGCTCGTCCTCACAGAGCGCTGGCAGGGGCATCGCAACACCATGATCGCTGTCCGCCTCGTGAGATCTCGAGCGTACATGGCCTGCGCTGCCACCAGGGCCGTCCAGGGCTGCGATTTCGACGGCGAGATCCTGTCTCGATTGTGGCCTACATGTGTCCCCGGCCGACCTTTGACGACCTTGACGCGAAGTGCGAAACAGTACGGACGGCGGAGCGGGTCTGGGGTACGACGTGATGCCAACGATGTCGTACTGTTCGTCGAGCCGCGAGCGTGATGCCGTCGCCATAGCCGCCCGATGCCTCGCGAGCTCTCGCTCCTCTTGCTTCAGCTGAAAGGCACGCAGAGCGGCGGCATGCCGCAGCGTCAGAGATGCGGAGATCGAGTGTCGTCGCAGCGGCACGTCGAGGTTGAGCGAGCGCAGCGGCGCGATAGGAACAGGCTTGATCAGGCTGCGCTCGTCCCAGCGCACCTTGGGAGACTGACGCGCGGTCGGCAATGCCCTTGCTCCGCGCGGTGTACATCCGGGACGCTGCAGACTGACCCCTGACGGCGGTCCGGTGAAGGCGATCCGAATGACATGGGATGCTGACGTTTCAGGCGGCCGCGGACTTGACTCGTCCGACAGACCGGTCGTGACTTCGTCCGAGACGATCGTGTCATCGCTGTCCTGGCTGCTGAAACTGCCACAGTCGGAGTCGGAGTCCTCGTCGCCGTCAGAGGAGGTGTCGCTGTCGTCGAACTCGACGTAGCCGTGCTGCAGCCAGCCAGATGGCAGCTTGGCGCATCCTGAACCGGACGGCAGGCCATTCGAGGCGCCGATCAGGCTTTCCGGCTTCTCAACCGCGATTTCGCCCGAGCAGGCGGCAGCAGCGCGGGTCAGGGCGATGCTGGAGGTGGACATGTCGCTTCGCGGTACGATCATTGAATCGATTGATTGATGCCGGTCTTGGAAGAAGCTGTTCCTGCAGAGATGATGCCGCTTCGTGAAGTCGTCGTGGTCGCACAATTGACGGTCAGGGGTCGAGACAGACGGGCGGTCAACGATGCCAAAAGTAGGGGAGCCAGTCCCGCTAAACGAATCAAGGAGGAGGTGGCGACCTGGCCAAAGGAGAGTGGAGGAGCGAGATCGAAAGCACCAGGCTTCGAGACGGATCGAGTGAGGAGGAACAAGAGGGGGCGCGACGGGGGAAAGAAGGTGGTCGATGGGCTTACCGACGATACTTAAAAGAGCGGACGGACAGGCACGCGCCCTGCGACGGGACCTCGGCCTTTGACATGCGAGTACGTTGAAGGAGGATGAGCTCTCAATGGTCCGTCCAGCGGATCCTCCGTAACCGGAGCAGGCGTCCATCTGACACCCGATGGGCGAGAAGAGGCCGTCGCTCGTCTCTGGACGGAGTGGATCGTACGCGTTGCGAACGATTCTGTTCCGACCCGCGAACTGACCAGACAAGACACCTGTTTGCAGGTGGCTGGGCAGATGACGATGGATGAGTAGCTTGCGAGAACTCGGACTGTCCGATGGGAGGCATCAGGTCGTTCGTCGGCACGAATGACACATGGGCAGATGCACTCGAGCAGAGGGATTCTTGCGGAGTGTGTGCGTGTTGCCCCGGTTGCCCCGCCGGTCAGTTGCGCTGCCTCGCGAGCGCATCGTGTGTCCCAACGCGTGTCTTCAGTCTAAAAGAGCAAATGTTGCGGAACTGGCGCATTTGCAGGCGATGACGAAGCGGCACGGTCAATTGTGAGCTAGCGGCAGTGACTGTCGCAGCTGATGCCGGGCAGACCCCAACGTAGTACCTACCACCTTCATGGGCTGTATGAAGGGGGAACACCAAACGGCCTGGCCCAGCAGCTGCGGATCCTCCTTCTCGACGAAAACGGTTGAGCGATGAAGGGCGTAAGAATGATGTTCGGACTGCGTTTCGACTTGCCAACACAACGAAGGCGGGGTGCTGAGAACTAGCGCGCTTGGCACAAATCAAACACACGAGCGTGACAGAGGTGCCCGAGAGAGGGGGACTTCATCTCGCTGGGCACTTAAGGGCGGAAGCGGCCGTAGTAAGTACTACATTCAACGGCACATATGTGCGCGGCAGAACACAGTGCCGAGGGGGAGGGGCTTTTTTCGTACTGGTGTCCTCGGGCCAGCTGGCGCGGCAGAACACAGGGAGTACCGAGGGGGAGGGGCTTTTTCGGAGGTGGTGTCCTCGGGCCAGCTGGCGCGGCAGAACACAGGACCTAAGGGGAAGGGGCTTCTTTTCGTACTGGTGTCCTCGGGCCGGCTGGCGCGGCAGAACACAGGGAGTACGAGGGATGGAGGTTGATAGGGGGCCGACAATGGCACCTACTTATACCTTCTGACTGGCCCATGGGTCACCGGGGATAAGGAGGCCTAGGTCAAAAATTTGCTGTGAGCTCGGAGATAACTGTATTCTCCTGCGCTCACCCCGCCATTTTCCTATCGGCTGTTGCGGCGACGGTCGTGCGGCAAGGCTCTTGGTCCGGGGTGCACGTAATTTTTCTCGCTCCTCAATCTGATCTGCACGTAGTTTCTTGATTGCCAGCGGCGCTGCCGTGCACGAAGATCAGATCATACAGGGGCAGTGCATTAGAGTAGACGCGTCTACTCTGAAAGTTGGCGGCTCTCGCGCAGAGGCGTGAATTAGGGTCGATGCGTCGACCCGTACCCAACGAGGCCTCCAGAGCAGTGACTACAATTCGGGTCGACTCTTTCTGGCCAAGTAGCTTGCTTGATGTGCACGCGATTTCTGAGCCGCCTCGAGCCCATGTGCCACGTGGGGCTTGAACCCTGCCTATGATTTTTAAGCGCCTCGGCAAAAACCGCGCTCTTCCGCCGGGCTCGGGCGTGGAAGTTGAATCAGGTTCATCCAGCCGCGCGGCCGGCACTGGTGCATCGCTCTGGAGCTTTCGAGTAGACGCGTCGCCCCTAATTCACCTTCGTACTGGACCACTGCTTGTTTTTGGAGTAGACGCATCGACCCCAATGGACACGCCCTGGGGCCGCTGGCTGAAAAACGGTCGACGGGTCGACACAAATTCACCACTGCTCTGGAGCCACAATTTTTAGGGTAGACGCGTCGACCCTAGTTCACTGCCGCAACGAGCGGAATGGGTTTCTCCATGCGCCACCGATGAACCAGGCCAGGAAGGTATAGAGCAGGCGCCCTTCTCACCCACTGCACGTAACCTAGAGTGCCGGCCGCGCGGCCCAATGAAACTGATTCAACTTCCACGCCCGAGCCGGCCGGAAGGGCATGCGACTGCGATGTTGAAATTACGTGCAAATGAACCCGAGGTGGCCAACAAGCAGGCCGGGGTCGGCGAGTTGACCCAAATTCGAGTCTCTGCTCTGGAGCCCAAATTGTCGACGGGTCGATGCATCGGCCCCAATCTCTCCTCTGCTCTAGAGCCGCGATCGAATTAGGGTCTACGCGTCGACTCTCCGATGCGTCGACCCTAATTCGAATCTCTGCTCTGGAGCCCAAATTGTCTACGGGTCGACGCATCGACCCCAATCTCGACACTGCTCTAGTGCCGCGATTGAATTAGGGTCGACGCGTCGACCCGTCGACCGTAATTCGAGTCTCCTGACGTGACGGAATCGAGCAGCTTAACTCCGAGCTCCCGCGGATCCCTTCCCTGCCTATCCCCGGGGCCCGCTGGATCGACCTGTCAGAAAGGATAAAAAGGTTCCCTCTCTTCCCGTTTCCTCTTCCCTTTCCCCCACCACTCTCCTAGCGTCCGAAAGAGGTCTGCTAGTGGAACTGGTCTGTAGTCCGAAAGAGGTCTACCAAAATAAATCCCCCCCCCCCCCCCCCCAGTCCGAAAGAGGTCTAC
>NW_006920878.1:485846-491751 GCF_000417875.1 Pseudozyma flocculosa PF-1
AAAATAAATCCCCCCCCTCCTTCCCCCCCCGAAAAGCATTCCGAAAGAGGTCTGCTATCGGGGTCCGACCTTGGCAGGTCGAAAGAGATCTGCCGGGTGAAAAAAGTCTTCCCTCCCTCCGTTGGCAAGCCGAAAGAGGTCTGCTAGTGGAATGGAGGTTGAGGTTTGATTACCCCTCCCGCCGTCCCTCTCCTCCGATGGCAGGGTGAACGGGGTCTCGAGCGGAGAAGAATTCGCTCAACGTAGTGCCCGTCGCGTTCTATCGATCTACGTGTCGACTCTCGTGTACCCTTAGCTTGCGCCTTGAGCGTAATCAACTCTTTCGCCCCATCTCCGCGCCATTTACATGTGCTCACCTTAGCTTGTGTTACCTGCCTCCTTTCAGCTTCTTGGAGTAGAGGCTGTTCACGCATGCAGACATTATGGTTTCTGTCCGACCGGTAGCCCCTATCCTTTTGTTGGATTAGCGAAGTGATGCTTGCTGCGATACAAGCCTTCTAGGACTTGACGGATCTTCACGTTCGAGGACCGTGGCGCGAAACTGACCTTTAGCTAGAGAGCTTTCAGCAAACAAAGAGGGGTCAGGTCGAACACATCTTTTGGGGCCGAAACTGAGCAGGCACGCTTGCTTGCGACAAGGCTGGCTCAGCGAATGTCCAGGCCAACGAAGGGACCGGACGTGGAATGACGATCAAAAGCATCTTGGATGACGTCGAAGAATGGACAACAAGGCTGGTACTACTGTTCAGGTGTCGGCTCCGCGACGGCGGCGGGAGCGCCATCGGCCTGCTGCGCGGCAGCCAACCGAGCAGCGGCGGCGAGGTCCGCCTTTGGCCTGTTGCTCAGGCTCCGGCTGCGCGTCGGCGTCGAGGCGCCGGGCGGCGTCGAAGCAGGCTTGCGGCTGCTCTCACCTGCGTCGCGCCGCCGCAGCAGCTCGGCCTCGGAGACCATCATGCTCTTTGGATGCGGTGGCAGGTAGTTGCGCTGCACGGCGATCTGCTCGTCGAGCAGGCCGGCCGAGGCGGCGACGAATCCGAGGAAGGGCGGCGATGGGTTGAGCGGCCGCGATGCAAACTCGGGATGCGCCTGCATGCCGACAAAGTATGGGTGGTCGCGGATCTCTGCGATTTGCATGCGCTCGCCCTTCTCGTCGCGGCCGACGAAGCGCATCTCGTTCGGCTCGGGCAGCAGAACCTCGGCCTGCGACGAAGTGCGAGACCAGCTGCCGGCGCGCGTGCTGCCATCGGGAGACATGGGCGGGATCGAGCTGGGCACCGCCTGGGCCCTGCGAGGTGCGCCACTCAAGTCGGCGTCGCCGCGCTCGATGCGCTCGACGTAGGCAGGATTGACCTCATAGCGCTGACGGTGGCGCTCCCAGACGATAGGCTGGTTGCCGTACAGGGCGCGTATCTTGCTCCACTGCTCGGTGCCTTGCCCGAAAACGGACGGCCGCAAGCCCAGCCTCATGGTGCCGCCCAGGTGAGTCTTGCTGATCTCCGGCATGTAGACGATGACCGGGTCCTTGCAGTCGGGTTCCAGCTCAGCCGAGCCGGCCGTCTCGATGCCGCAGACGTTGCGTGCGAACTCGATGACGGCGATCTGGAAGCCGAGGCAGATGCCGAGGTACGGGACGCGCTTTTCTCGCGCCCAGCGAGCCGCGCTGATCATGCCCTCGGTGCCGCGGGTGCCGAAGCCGCCGGGGACGAGGATGCCCTTGGCTGAGCACAGCGCCTGCCAAGCCTGGTGGTACTTGACCGGATTCTCGCTCTCGGTGTGCGGCTCGAGGTCGCCCGACTCGACCCAGTGCAGCTCGAGTTTGCGGTGGCAGCGCAGCGCAGCGTGCTCGAGCGATTTGACCACTGACATGTACGAGTCGTGAAGCGACGTGTACTTGCCGACCAGGACGATCTCGACCTTGTCGATGAGGCGATCGTGACCGACGGTGAGGTCCCGCCAACGGTTGCGCAGGTCGAGGCCGCGCTCGCGCATCTGTGGCGAGATGCCGCCGTTGAGGTCGAGGCCGAGGCGCTTCTCAAAGAACTTGACCATGCCCTGCTGCTCGAGGAGGAGGGGTACGTGGTAGGTGGAGCCGACGTCGTGGACTGCCATGACCTGCTCGGGCCCAACATGGCAGAACATGGACAGTTTGTTGATGACGGAGCGGTCGAGCGGGGTGGCGCAGCGCGCGGCGATCATGTCGGGCACCAGACCGAGTCCACGCAGGTCACGGATCGCAGCCTGGGTGGGCTTCGTCTTTTGCTCGCCGCCAATGACGGGGACGAGGCTGACGTGGATCAGGGCAAAGTTTTCGTGGCCGACGCGGAACTGAAACTGGCGCATGGCCTCGACGAAGGGGGCGGATTCGATGTCGCCAACGGTGCCGCCGAGCTCGATGATGCACACGTCGGGCGACTCTCCACTGTCGTCGATGGGTCTCTGGGCGACGCGCTCGATCCAGTCCTGGATGGCGTTGGTGAGGTGCGGGACGATCTGGACCGTCTTGCCGAGGTAGTCGCCCCGGCGCTCCTTTTCAATAACCTCGCGGTAGATCTTGCCCGTGGTGATGTTGTTCTCGCGGCTGAGGGTGACGTCGAGGTAGCGCTCATAGTTGCCGAGATCCAGGTCGGCCTCGCCGCCGTCGTCGAGGACATAGACCTCGCCGTGCTCGGTGGGCGACATAGTGCCGGCGTCAATGTTCATGTAAGGATCCACCTTGATCGCGGTCACACGCAGGCCGAGCGTCTTGAGCAAAAGGCCCGTCGACGAGGCTGAGGGCGTGGTACAGGCATGTGGCCGTAGGCAAGGCACGGTGTAAGCGGGGAGAAAGTCGCAGGCGAGAAGAGCCGGACATTCGGTCGCTGGGACGCGGCTTCTCGGCGAGGCGAGGACGGGGCAGAGGAGGTGAACCTACCGATGACGCCCTTGCCGATGCCCGAGATGACACCTCCGCTAACGACGATGTACTTCATTGCCGGCAGTCGGTCTTGGGGTTCTCTGGCAGTCGCTCGGCGGTCTAGGGCTGGGGCGATGGCGATGGCGTAGGACGTTCGGCGGCAGGTCGCAGGCGTGCAGACGGGCGCAGGCTGCTGAAGCGACGTCCAGGGGCAGCGGACCGACTGGCCAGAAGCAAAAAGGAGTGGTGATGATGGGACGAAAGAGTGCAGGTGCGGTTGGAGTGCGACGGGAGAGAAGTGTTCAAGGTACGGATAGGCCCAGGGTGGGGAGGAAGGGAGACCGAGGTGAGGGAGCGCTGAGTTCGAGGGTTGCAGGGACCTGCCAGCCAAATTTTTTTCTGGCCGGTCGCAGGGGGGAAGGCCATCTCCCTCTTGGCTGCAGCGGGCAGGCGGTCGCCTGTCCTCACCGACTTCCGAGTCGCGAGCTTTGTTGGACTAACCCCACGGTCTTCGCCAGGCCAGCCAGGCCTTTCAGACCAGCCGCACCTCAAGGCCTCGAGCCTTCCTTGTCTGCGCGAAAAAGACGCGGAGCTGCAGCAGCGGCCCCACAGAAGCCGCACAACTCTCAGGGTCCAGTCGGCACCAACACCTCGTCTTCTGCCCACCTAGTTACTCGTCTTGCCTTCATCCCCATCGCTCCTCGTCCCGCCCACGCCCTGGCCGCTCACTTCTAGCGCCTCGATCATCTACAAGGAGCAATGATGCAGGCTAGCAGCAGCTCCAGACGGAGGCAGCCAATCCATGACGACGAGACGGATGGCGGCGACGTGCTGCAGCGCCCCTCGCACCAACCTCCTGCGACCAGCCGACATCGTGGAGCCACCGCGGCACGCAGCCAACCCCATGCCAGAGGCGACGAAGCTCAAGCCGCAAGCGGCAGCAGTGGTCAAGGGCAGCAGCCACGAGTCCGAGCCGCCGATTATCGCCCGCAGCCGCTCGACCGGGACTCCGCGGCCGCAGTCGGCCAGATGATCGCGGGCTACGGGCCGCACGAGGACACCATCCGCCAAGCCATGGCATCGCTGGAAGAGGCCACCTCGGACCTGTGCGAGGTTGAGGAGACGATCGACAACGAGGTGAGCCAACTCATCACACCGCATCGAACAAGCGCCAGCTACGTAGCTCCTCTCTGATGACGATGTCCCTCCCCCTCTGCCCCCAACGCCAGGCCTTCGTCCAGCTCGACGCCGACTACCGCGAACTGGTCGACGCGCAGGCCGAGGCCAAAACGAGGAAGACATCTCTCGAGGCCCTTCTCCGCCGCCTCGAGGGGGAACCGACCGTGGTCAGTGGTTCTGTGCCGTCGGCTGGCCTGTGGTCCCTGCGGCCCCTCGCTGATCCCATCGCTTGCTCTGCCCCACCGTCGACAGCTCGATCCAGCCACAGAGTACAGCAACCTGACGTGCGAGCAGCTCGAGGCGTACAGCGCCTTGACGACGCGGAAAAAGTACGGCCAGAGCCAGGAGTACGTCTCGTTTCGCGAGAGCGCCTGGGTGAGTCCAACGTGGCCGGGACGGGAGCATCCGCAGATCGTCGCCGCTGATCTCCTCCACCGCTCGGCCACCTTGCCCTGACGACGGTCCACCACGATCCACAGGCTGCAGTGGAGGACAGCGCAATGCCCCCCATCAACGAGTTCCTGCCCGCAGGTGAGCCTCGCCCCCACCCCACTGCCACCGTTCTTCCTCCACCGTCCGTCGGCATCCTCCTGAGCCTCTGCCACGCTGCCTCTCCAACGTCCATCCGCAGAGCAAGGCGACGAGGACGACGATGATGATGACATCCAAGTCGGCGGAACACGGCAGGACTACAAGTGCCCGTACTCTGCCAAGCTGCTCATCGATCCAGTGTCGAGGTGCGTTGTCATGAGCATCCTTCGCTCTCGACGCCCGCCCGTCGCCTCGCTCATCCTCTCCCCGTCCCTTGTCTGGCTCGCCTCGCGTGCGCAACAGCACCGGATGCCCACACAGTTACGACCGCGAGAGCATCCTCTCGTACGTCGGGAAGGGCGAAAAGGTGTGCCCCGCCAGCGCGTGCAACGTCAAGCTCTCGCACCGATCGCTCAAGCCGGACCCCCGCCTCGCCAAGCGGGTGGCGGCGTATCGACGCCGAGAAGAGTCGAGGATCCTCTCGGCTCCCGGCACCATGATCGAGTAGTTAGTGAATCACACAAATCGGCCGGCGACTTTTTGGATTCGGAAGATGTGGGTGGTCGTACAAATGTGGTGGTGGTACAATGCGGTGGTGGTACAGGGCTGCGTGCGGCTTTTTTTTTGCGTGTGTGTGTTTTTCTTTTGAGTGAACAGCGGGATCAAACGAAACGAAGAGTGGGAATCCATGAGCCGCCCTAGATCGCCGGCGGGCGGCTGTGATGTTGGTCATCCTAGACCTCAGGGCAAACGGACAGAGGGTGAGCTCCGGTACAGCCGGCGCAGCGGTGCGCGGCGTCTTTGACGTCGCAGCGCTCAATATCGCACTGGCCGAGTTGGTACTTGAAGCACGCCTCTTCGCCAGTGGCGCCGATGGCGATCTTCGAGGCTGCGCCGTGACGCCTCTGGACGAGGACGACGTGCTTTTTGCCCGTCTCGGTCGACCTAACGTACTGAACAGCCGGCTCGGCACCGCCCATCGTGGCGGCAGCGGCCTCGGTGGAGCCCTTGGTGGCGCCCATCGTGGCGGCAGCGGCCTCGGTGGAGCCCTCGGTGGCGCCCATCGTGGCGGCGGCGGCCTCGGTGGAGCCCTTGGTGGCGCCCATCGTGGCGGCAGCGGCCTCGGTGGAGCCCTCGGTGGCGCCCATCGTGGCGGCAGCGGCCTCGGTGGAGCCCTCGGTGGCGCCCTCGGAGACCGGAGACTCGGCAATTGATGGCCTCGGTGGCGCCCTCGGCGGTGTGGCCTCGGTNCGGGTCTGGCGTAATACTTCGTATAGCATACATTATACCGAAGGTTATACG